>NC_054537.1:86800644-87100644 GCF_017654505.1 Polyodon spathula
AAATGAAGATTGTTATTGCATACTGACCTGCAGTCTGTTGTTGTGACATCTGTGTCTGATGCTGCAGATTACTAAAAATAAAGGAAATATGTAATTAGGCCACTTATTTAAAAAAATGGCTACTTGTTTTTCACAAATCCATTATTCACTTGCATTGACAGGTTTGAATGCAGAACTAAAGTTATCTTTTAAGGTTCAGTCCAAGTAAATAATAAATGTCCAAAGGTTAAAACAATGTGGCAGTTAAATGGTTATTTTCTACCGGACAACACTGGTAATAGAACTTAACTAAGAAAATAAAAGAATACAGCCGTGTACCAAACCGTAAGACAGTAGCTTAGAGTTTTTTGTCTATACAGCAGAAAAGTCACGTGACCTCAATATGGCAGCATAAAAGGTCAGAGGTCACCAACAAATTTAGCATTTAGGGTTTATATAACCCTACCTATATGATGTCGCTACCCCAAATGGTTTCTGAGATTTGTGGCAGAAGAAAGTGCACATTTTTCTTGCACATTTATCATATGGAAACCAAAGTCACATGACCCCAATATAGCCGCTAGCTTCTGTGACAGGTCAAAATGAAACGTGTGGTTAAATTTTGCACGAAGGGTTTTCATGAAAATATGAAGTTGCAAGCTGAAATGGTTTATGAGATGTTCGTAGTTTACTTCAAACAAAACAAAAACATACCCACTAAAGTAACCAAAACAGAACTAAACAATAAGACATTGAATGCTGGTTCTTGTAAATCGGTGAATTTTAAATTGTTATTTGAGTTTTAAAGTGTTTTTTTACTCATGTTTAAACTACACTTTCAGGAAAAAAGTGCTAGTGACGATTTGGAGTAAATCACTGAGAATCTAGCCTTCTGCAATCCACAGTAAATGTGTTTAAGGAAGTATATTTTCACTCACGTTTGTGTCTGCATTAGTGGCATACTGGTAGTCTTATAGCTGTCTGGGTGTAAGGGTGGCACAATTTCACCGCTGACTGGGTGAAACACAGGCAATGTTGAAAGAGGCCATGCTATCTCGCGGTTCTTGGACATGTTTCGTAGCTCCTTCGTAGACTTCTGGATAGAACTGTGATGAACCAACTGGATGCTGCAAAACAATCACGCATAAGTACAGGGTTTGAATGGGTTTTGTGTTTATTTCTGTGAGGTGTAATAGTGTATACTTGGTGATCTTTGTGAACTTTAATAACAAGACTGATACCAACAAACATACACTGTATCACAGCACTCCAAACAGAAAACTGAGACCACATGCTGAAGGCTTTCTATTTATCATACAATAGGTTCAGGAAGCAGTGTTTATAATATATTTGTAAACATACTCCCTTGGTTTGAAACAGTAACGGCACTACCCTAATAATAATAATAATAATAATAATAATAATAATAATAATAATAATATAATAACCCTCTGTTTTATTATTTCTAAGTGGATGGTATATAATGAGCTCAACTCAGTATTTGCACTGTACCGACGGTTTTCTATTTTGATTTTGTTCTTTCTCCCTTTTGTTTCGACCTTTAGATTTTCCAATACGACTGAGGGCTTGTGCAGAATCAACCAACTCCCTTATATAAGCAGCTTCCCACGTAATGACTTAAACAAATATGAAATGAATTAATGAATGACTCAATGCATGGATCGGATGCTGGGCCAGCGTGACCTGAGTAACGAAGGGGGGGGACAACAGTAAACCTGAAACAAAATAAAACATAACAAATAAAACCACAGGAAAGAAGACACTTACTCTGGTGTTTGCATGTTTCTTTTTTGCCTAGAAATGAAACAAAATACTAGTATTAATACTGAAAACATCCAAATATTAGCCAATGGAAGACCCAGCTGAGGCAAATGCTCATGTTTCTCTACCACAGAACAGAATGATTAGCATTTGCTTCCTGACTTTGCAGGGCCGGTGGAAAAAACCAAATCACTCACAAATGGTAAGAATGAGAGACAAACAGACAGGACAAAGACAAGCTAAAAAAACAATTAGGGCTGGATGCAATAATGTAAAGAAGAATGACGTGTACATGACAACAAATATGGGCGCATATGTTACTTGCTGCTTTTTAAGAGGGTATGATAGAGGGGGGTATTAAACTGCTGCCCTGTTCTGAACCGTCCAGAAATACGTGTAGGAAACAATGGCTACGCAGAATATGCGTTCGTCCAAACCGAATACACAGTGTAGTATGGACAGCGCGTTTAATATTTAATAGGATGCAGCACCATCACAGTTCTACCGTGCAACCTATAAGAAATGTACACATCCTTTCCAGATGTATAGTTTATAGAAAAGCAACTTATGTGCAAATAACTGGTAACTGACAATGTGGAATTTGTTTTTCATTTTGTTTTATATTATTTCAATTGTATACTTACACCCCTTCCCGTCGGCAGCACATGATGTACCCAAGGATGATGAAAAGTACCAAGGCAAAAGCAGAAGGCACTGCCAGTGTGATCAGGAAGTCTGAGAAATAGTCCCTACTTTTCAGTGACTCAGAAGGCGGACTGTATTCTCCAACATCGGGCAACACTCCATTTCCTGGGTCAGGCCTTTCCTTACCAACAGAGACTAATTTTGTAATATCTACCTATTAAAAAAAAATACAGTAGAAATTTTAGAATTAACTGATGGACTGGTGAATTTTCAGAATTTCTCAACTGGGCCAATTAAACAGGCTCTATATGTTACCAGTGCTCCAGATAAGCTGCATACACATCGAAAAAATATGAATTATGTATGATATATAAAGTTAAAGTGTAAAAAACACGCATAGAAATTTTGTTGCACAGCTTGAGTTTGCATGTGAACAAGCTTCTTGTACTTCGTTGGTTCCCTGCGTCTCAATGTTCAGTATACTGCATGCGGTAGCTGGAGAATGGATCATAGAAAAGCCGGGACTGTGACAGCTAACTGTAGCCTGCCTGGGAATTGCCAGAAACACGCGACTAATAAGTCCGGTTATTCAATAAAATAATTTGTCTTTTTAAAAGGGACGGTGAATAAATGACTGGTTTCTTGATCCTTAGATTTACCTCTTTGTCAACCAAATTTTTGGAAGGTAAATCTATATACTATACAACATTCTGTGTTTGGAGAGTGTTTAGTTTAATATTAGAAATAGTCTATATAGTATGTGCATGCAGGCCTTTTGTTAAGTATATTCCATCTGAAGTGTTGGAATAAAAACAAAAATAAGGAACTGTCTCAGTTAAATGTTTGTGCGGTTGAACAAACCTTACTTTTCTTGCTGATTTGCGGTCCGCCAACTTAAGAGACACACTTGGTTGCACACTCTAGTCAATTTATGATTTAAAATATATTAATTAATTACCTTGCGAACACACATTCTTTTTTGTTCTGAAAATAATGTCTGTTCAATAAAATATATTTTAAATCAGAAATTGACAGAGCGTGCGACCAAGTGTGTCTCTTCAACATTTGCTCTGATGAAGACATGTTTTTGTCGAAACGCGTCAGCAAACACTATTTTAATGAGTTAATGTAAGAATAAAGTTTGTTTTATTAAATATCTGCTATGGATCTGGATTTTGTTGATGGGAGTTGCGGTCTTTTTGCCTTGCTACAGTTTCACTTCAGGTATTTATTGGACACCTTTTCCATGGACAAGTCACCCCTACTTTGAAGAAAACTGAAAAACATTCTTTCAGCGCTGGTATAATGTAATGTGTGTGTGTGTATATATATACACACACACACACACACACACACACATATATATATATATATATATATATATATATATATATATATATATATATATATATATATATATATATATATATACATTTCTGTGTTTATTGGCTTCACAGCCATATTGTTTGTGGTCAATAAAGAAAATAAGAATAATTTTTATTTTAGTTTTTATTCTAAGACCAAGTTTTTGTACAGTAGTTCAAAGTAACTATACATTTCAAATGTAACGCTGTAATGAATGCATACACCATAAGTTAGCATTAGAGTATGTATAGTATTTACTGAAAGTACTCCTGACTTCAAGGCAATGTTGCATTTTACTCACATAGTGTCTAAATTGAGAGTAAAGTATTCAATGACTCAAACCCTTATCTGGAGCGCTGGTTAATAGTTTACTAGATTTGTTTAAACACATTTCTTTTTCAGACAGTACTCCTTTAATTGAGCATAAGTAGATTACTAAAAGTCATCCACTCAGTACTATAAAACTCAACAATGGTATATTTTGAAATACTACAAATCTTTCCCGTTGTCTTCAATGTTGAAGTTATAAGAGAATGTGAACCAAACTCATTTCAACACTGAAGTCACTGAGAAAGACTTTTGTCATAAATTTACAAAGTTTCTTTAATATTTCAATTTTAAGCCAATTCTGAGCTATCACCAATACCATACAGCTATTTAAAAAGCTTTTCAGCAACCATTCTTCATCTAGAGATTAATTTAGGCACATAAATCATTATTGTTGTGCATTTTGTTCTCTATTTGTTTTCTGGTTTATTTCATAAAAATCTGCATTTCTGTTGTGGTAACAGAAATGCAAGTAATCCCTGATCTTTGCTGAAGCTTTAGCCAAAATATTTTTTAAACCAAAACACTTACCAGAGATATTTTGCACCAGTCAATGTAAAACATTGCCCTAAACTTCTTATCACAACTAATGACAGGTTCCATCTCCTGACTGCAAAGCTGCTGGTTCTGTGGAGTTTCTACTTCCTTCAGACAGGAAGAGAATGGAACATCAGCACCAACCGTCACATACACCCTGCAACAAGAACATGCAAAGCCAAGGTCAGGTCAAGTACACTAAAACTGTGATACCACACCTTAACTTTGTTTGACAGATCCCTAAGACCAATGCAATCTTACAACTTTTTGTTCAAAAATAGAATAACAAAAGCATCTTTCTACAGTGTTATTTGTAAAAGGATACTCAGGCGCTCATTTCATTTCATTTAAGAAATGCCCTTAAGTTGTTACAAAGACTGAAACAACAGTGTGGCAATACTCATGACCACCACTGCACATACAGAGCACAAATCTGACTATTTGTCATGTTTAAACTTACCCTTCCTTTAGGTCATTTATAGGGAGAGGGACTCTGCCTCCTCTGTCCAATGCTGAAGTGATATTAATGGCATTTAGCCGATCTGGCTGCCATACGTTTTTCACAGCTCCAAGGAAATCTCCCAGCACCTGACTTGCCAACATCTCTTCAACATTCATGTTCTTTATAAAAAATTCTGCTTGGTACTTTAATGGAAATTCTATCAGATAAGAAAGGCAAAGTTTAATTAGCTGATGTCTAGCCAATTATTTAATATCTATTCTAATTAAAAAAAGACCAAAATCATAACTGTCATATGTGAGGCTGTAAATTAACACCCTTCATGTTGGCACTAAACTGCCATAGGAATAGCAGAGCTCAGTCTCCGCCATATGTATTCTTGTTGTAGGAAACCCATTCATATGTATACATACTATACACACCAACAAAGTGAAGACAAAAATAACAGTCATTTTGCTCATTGCCCATTTTATGGATGGAATAAAATACGTATAATATATATATATATATATATATATATATATATATATATATATATATATATTTTTTTTTTTTTTTTTTTTTTTTTTTTTTTTTTTTTTAAGTTGTAACTGCTGAAAACCCTACAATGAGTGTACAAATATGTTTTGTAATAATAACATTGTGTTGTTTCCCTTTTTTAATCAATGGGGAGATTCTATGGTTTGTACTTACCCTCTGAAAACATGACGTTAATGACAAGGTTGTGTCTTGCAGTCTCAAATGTTCGTCGGTTGTAGGCAGTAATCTGACTCAGAATCAAGAAAAAAGTGCAATCTCTGATTAGAAATATAGACTGTGCTGTGCCTTACTCAAGGTTTGCAACAAAACCAGTTTACAGAGTTTGCTAAGATGTTCTCTGTCATGCAAGTTTAGATTTAATGAACACAAGGAAAAGTTAATTTTGTTTGAAAAAATCCAAAGTGGCAGATATTTATACCTGCCACCTCCCTCCAAGACTCACTAGACTTTTACTGCAGTGCATTTAGTGATATTTAAGGAGTCAGTGTCACCGTTGATTGAAAACACCAGCAGGGTGTAACATGAGAGTTACAGGATGCCAGTATTTGAATTTTCTGCTGTATGAATAATATATTGTATGTTGTAATTGTGTGGATATTTAATCTTTTTTTCCCCCATCAATCAAGCACTGCTGTAATACAATCCATACATTTTGTACACACAGTAAAAGTGTCAAACATACTTCCCTGGTCTCTCCCTAGATGGCAGTATAATCCTTTACGCACCATGGTTCCTATAGGCTAAACACAAAGTGAGTTTGCCAGCAGTGTATAGGTTTCTGGCTCATACAGCTTGTTACTCTTATTGGTCCAATAACTGTTGTTTTAAAAAAACAGTAAGAATCCCTGTCCAGACCCTGTTCTACACAGAGGCTGTGGGGCCTAGGTATAGTTAATCAACAAGTCTACCTGGCACGCTTTACCATTCACTTTGGTTTTGCATCACCCTATAAAATGAACTTATTTTGCTTCTTAAAGCAGAATGAAACCTGGTGAATAATGTTACCTTAACATATTGAATTGCATACTGCTTTGTAGTTTTCCCCATATACTTAAGGAAAAACTGACAACATTCGAAAAATATGACATTTTGAAATCTAACATGAAATACTGTACTACTATTATGGCTTCCAGTAGACTTTTGCAATATCATTTTATAGTTTGTCTCAATCCTAAAATTCTAGGTGATGCAAAACTTTTGGCCACAGCTGTCCAGTTTTAAAAGGAAATATATAATTGAAACCTTGGTTGAGGCTCTCAAGCTGGAAAGCCTCATTAACTGTAATGACAACGCAACCCCATTAGGCAAGTTGTACATTTGGAAGGAAAATCATTAATACTACTGTATGTACCTCAATGATAATTGGTTTGCCAACAAGATCAGCTGTTGGAGATCCATAAAGCACTCCATCACTATACGGTGTTCTCTGGATATAGCGAAGCCAGCCAGGTCTGTCCGGGTAGCCCATTAAATTTGTGTTAAATGTGATAGGGTCATTCCTTGCATCGCCTATGCAAACACCACAATCAATAAAAGGTATTAAACAGAAAGTATGGTATAAATGAAAGTGACTAATATAAGAGTCCTAATTTAAGTGATGTTACAGGTACTTGAATCCATACATCGTGCGACAAAAAAAATATTGTGAAGGAGTTCAGTTAACTCAGCGACATGCCTTTATGAACAATGTACAATGTGAAATATTTTACAGGGTATGTGTAAGTCCTTATTCTACTACAATGCACCTAATTTCCATTGGCGTACTGATAAAAAGGGGTTCCTCAATGATGTGGGTATTTCTAACAAAGTTCAGTTCAACCACATGACTGCCACTGAATGTACCAGGTACACCCTCCTTGAGTAATGCAAACATTTTCTACTCTCTTTTAAAAAAAGTATTTATTTCCCTTAAAATAACTTTGTTATTTTGTTTAACTTGTAAAGGGGGCTGTTGATTGTTCAAGGGATTCACCTGTGTGCTGCACTCAATGTAACTGCAGTCATTCTCTTCTGTCAGTGCAACACTATTTGCTTCTGTATGGGCAGGCATTTTGAAAGTAAACAATCAGCGAAAAAGGGAAGCAGAAGGGTTAAAAACAATATATACCAGTACACCACAACCTAGCATAGTAAATAAAACCATATATACATAAAATATATACAACAATATATATATGTTATATATATATATATATGTATATATATATATATATACATATATATATGCTATATTGGATATATACATATATATATATATATATATATATATATACACATATATATATATATATATATATATATATATATATATATATATATATATATATATATATATATATATATATATATATATATATATATATATAATATATATATATATATATATATATATATATATATATATATATATATACACACACACACATATATATATATAATCTAGTCTTGTATTTTGTGAGAAAGTGAATTCCTGTTTAGTCATTGGTTTTACATACTTAATTAGTTGAACTAGCAGCCGGTTGACATTGCCGTGTCTACCAAATTTGACTGACAGATGACTACCAATCAAAGCTGTTAACTATGAGAGATGTGTAGCAAAGGTAAGAATTAACAATTCAGCTACACTCTTAAAAAGGGAAAAGGTTTAGATACAATAAATGTGCTTTTATTCGGTATGCTTGGTGGTGGCATTTTGAAATGATTTTTATCCAGAGCTGCTCATACTAATGCACACTAAAGCCTTGTTTTGTTTACACTGGAACCTCCGCCCCAGAAAGCAAGCAGTTTGAACTGACAGAAGGTAACAAGTGATGAACCTCATGAAACGGCACACAGGTGAATCACTTTGACAATCACAGTCACTTTAGATGTTAATAAAAAAAGAAATGACTGTTTACAAGAAATCAATTCACTTTTAGACCTTGAAGGAAGAAAATAATACAACGGGTGGCAGTCAAGGGGTTAACACAATTGTACTAATGATTAATGAAAAACATCAGCATACCGGGTTTAGGATAAGGAGGGAATTCCCCCTTAAAATACTCTCTTTCCAAAACATGAACAAAGAGGACCCCAGCAGAAGGATAGACATTCCGGTCAGCATGCACCTTGGAGAGGATAGTGTAAACTGGAAGAGAAAGATAATCGACAGGTGCACAAACGCAGAGTGAGACATGCACTCAGCAGAACTGTCATGCAGTGCAGAGGAAGAGGGTTCAGCACTACAAATTCAGCTTTAGTGTGTAAGCCAAGCCTGGAAAATATTTAGTGAGTTTGAATTGAGTTTGTATCTGACAAAGAAAAAAAAAATAGATATTAACAATAGAAGCTTCAGCAGCAGATCTGCAAACTCCCCTCACAAGGACACTTAACTGCTTACTGTAACAAAATCCATCATCATACTTTAAGCAAATGGTTAATTACTTGCAGGATAAGCAGAAAACATGATGGTTCTTTGTAGGTAACTGAAAAGGTATAAATTATCAATAAACATGGATACAACTGGATTTCTTAAAATTTTGTGACAATTGAACAAGTTATTCTCTGCTTCCAAAAGTGTATTCTTAAGTACATACCTATGTACACATGCCTACCTTCACTATAGCCCTATTGCTAGTGATACAGTACTGTAGGCATCCCCAGCAGAGGACATTAAGTTGAAACTCTGAGGTACTTGAGAAAGCAATCAGGAAAAAGATTTCTAGTTATCATACACATTTTAAATACAAGGAGCATGTTAATGATATTGAAGCACTAAGCTCAGGACTGAATGGAGCAGCAGATAATGATTATGACCCTTTATCAGGACTGTGTCTCAACTCAAGAAGCAGGTTCCAGATCCAGCCTGCACAGATGAGGCTGTGAGCCTTATCTATGACAGCTTGCATGACTGGCTACAGGTTTAGCATTCTTAGCTTCACAGGGGCAAGGAGTAGAAAGAATTAGTTTTGATGAAGTCATGGCCACTCTTCAGCACCTGGGATTGTAGTGTCCAGACAGAACAGCAAAGAAAGAGTCGGATATTCTTGCTACTAATGTTTACTGACCTTTCACATTTTCAAAAAAAATGCTGGTGCGAGTTAATTACGCTTGATCTTTTTTTTTTTTGGTCATTAAAGTTTAAAGCTTTCCTTTGGTCTTTGTAGTATTCACATGCTATTCTGGAAAGTTTTTTGAGAAAAAAAATAAATTTAGTGCTTCTGGTTCCTGGATTTTGCTACACAATACACTGCTGTTTGACCATGTGACCCTGCAGTGGTTCTGCGATTCCAAGCAAAGAATTAATCTTGTATGTGTGGCCTATTGTGAACACAAAAGCACTACAGAGCAGATGGTGCTCCAATTTAAACCTGAACCCCTGCTGAGTCTGAAGTTCAACACAAAACATCAGCTAAGCAAGTAGAACTACTCTGAGCAGGCGTAACATTTGGCTATATAACCTTATTAACTCTTCTTAGAAACTTCAATGCTTGACTTGACACTGTCTTTGTGGTGATCATCAGTTAATATGTTACCCATGAAAATCTAAAGATGAAATCATTAACATATGTGTATGTAGAAAATTCAACAGCTCAGTTTTACAATGCATAGCGATGGCATTTGCCTGGGAAAAGTTCAATACTATATAATCTGTTACAATTTCAGAATTTAACACTTGACAATCAATAGGTCACATACATTTAGAAACGTTCTATTTTAACGGTTAAAGGGCTGAGATGTTTCTCAAACTACATTGTACATTTGTTTTGAAGAACAATAATTTTCAAAACGTACAGTGTCCATTAAAAAAGCCTGTTAATAGAGGTCATTTCCCCTACAAGATGCACCATCGAGCCACAAAAATCAACGTTTGTTATTGAAATATTACTTTTTGGTCATAGGAACATGACCAAAGGTTGGTAAGATGAGCAGCACCAACAAAATGTGCGGTACTAACGAAAAAGACAATTATGAAACTGTCTTCTGTGTGACATTTTTTTAAAAATATTAAATGGCAAGTGAATTAATGAAGGGTCCAGACCTTACATAGTAAGGTATGTGCAATTTAACCAAATACTTGACACAAGAACAACAAAACATTAAATAAAGATGGAGCACTATTTCTTGGCAAGCAGGTATATATGAAATCTGCTAAGCTATTTGGAAATACCAGTTTGTTTTTAGGTGTACAAACAATAATCTTCCAGTGTTTTCAGAACCATGGTAACCCCTGTGACTGGGTAATAAAACAGGCTTCAATTTCGTTACGCTAAATGAGTGCTAAAGTGTACACCACAGCTTCTCTCTTGATTCAAGACCTTTAGACCTGTTGTTTGAGATATTCAACTTTGCAAATGTTCACTAACATGTACCTTTGTGATAGCTGTGTGCTGTTAGCTGACCAAAAGTCTCAAATGGGTTCTGTCCTTTATCGGTGCTAACATCTCCAGACATTTTCCTTGTATCAGCATTCTAAAGGCTAGTTCAGATTCAGAGTAAGATTAAACATGAGGATTCAAAACTAATGCTAGGCCTGTAAGAAAACTAGACACAAGATTCTTACAGCTGTTTTTAATGCCATCTCTTCAAGTCAGGAAATGACTATTTTTTAGATAGTATTTTTCATATACTACATGTTTTACCTGTATCACAGGCTCTGGCGTGCACCTACAGTAACAACAGCAATTTGGGTAATACCAGTAATTATGACTGAAAATATTTATCATTGTTCCAGTATTCCACTGTATTACCCTAACTCTATGCTCGACTCTAACTTTGCCATAATCATTAGGAAACATTCGCATTTCTGTGTCCATCACCCCAAAATAAACTGTCTAAATCCCTGTGTATGTTCTGCTTGTGAGAACTGTATCTTTAAAAAGGTGGTGGTAGAAAGGACTGGTAGCCATATTGTTTTTTCCCTTTTTTATTTATAGAAAAACCATACACTGAATTGCTAAGGTGAAAGATTGTCAGGTCCTGTCAACACAGCAGCAATAAATAAAAGCTATTTATCCTTATACTGTATGATCTTTAAATTTCTATTACAACTGAATTCAAATTCAGCTGTTAACTTGCCAAGAGCTTAACATTTTTTTGAGATCAAACTAAAGTACAGTACACACAGTATAATTTACATAACACAGTTCTAAAAGACTGGCAACATAATGCAGCTCTCTACCGCATCATCAATCCCCAGCAAAATCACTATCTTTTTTTCTACCACTTCCACCCAAACGACCATCTGTTCTTTCAGTTAAACACACCTCTTGATTTTTAAAAGAGATAGGCCTACACCATTCCTGTGCTCCTATTATAACTGAAGTTCTGGTATGTACTGTTTTAAATGATAAATATCAACTCCCTTATAAATTTGGGTATCTTTAATACAAAAATGCATTTAATGTCTATACTGAGTATGCTTTTGTTTGTTTTTTGGAAGGAGGGCTACACAACACATAGCATTTAGATTTCCTGAACACACTTTGCTATACAGTATACAAATGGCAAAAGAGCAATAGGAAGATAAACACGTGAGGCACACCCACCACATTTCATGTTTTAGGGACCCTGGCGAATTTCAAAAGGAATACAAATTAAAAACAGTAATAGCAAGGGGGTTCATCTTTAAAATGTGAAGGTATAAAACTATTACAAGACAAAAATCTAAAATATATGTCCATAATAGACCAAAGAACGCTAGAGTAAAGCCTACTGTGTATTTCAGTTAATAAGCTGTATAGTCAAGACTGAAAGTCATTAAAAAAGAAACATGCAGAAGACAGGGTTTAATAGTAAAAAGCGTACAAATAAGGCCAATTAAGTAAATCAGTAGTGGGCCTTTAGCAGAAACCTTAGAAAACTGGAATTGTTAGAGAGGTGATGCTGGAGTGGCTTCAAGGCGTAATAATAACAACCTCAGACTCACCATCCATCTGCTCGACTGCCCTGCGCCTGCTTAATAATATACTACTGAAGTTTTGCCCAATCCTCCAATCAACGTTTTCATGTTTGACATCGGAACATCTGACTAAAAGAGCTTATTAACATAAAACATAAATGAAAAATAGCATAAGCATGCTATTGCTATATATACATATATACACACACACACACACATACGGTAGATTAAATTGAAAATCGCATGTTTTAAATAAAACGTGGCTTAAAATAGTATATGCAGGCCGATTTCCGTGCAATAGACGACACTGTTTGCCTAAAAAAACAACAATTTAATAGCACACACAAGTATGATGATCAAAAGGAACGATAAAAAATATATATAAAACAAACAAGCAATACTTATGTAGTTTATAGAACAGTAAATGTATGTCTTTTAAAAAAAAAAGATTTCGGGTTTCAGAAAAACATCTATTCTCGTTTACGCCAAAAATGGTAATGTTTTCCACAAGTCCTTTTTAATTAAATAAAGCTAAACCGTTTAAACATGTACTCCCATACATACCAACAGAAAAAACGACGAGAAAGCTGAAATGTTCCATTATCTTTGCTGGAAATGCAAGTATATTTCTGTTCATTCGTTGCTGATCTCTGTAGCATCCTCCTGCCACATTCCTCTCTCCCAACGCATTGTGGGAACTACCAAGCTCTGGTTGGTTGGAACATCTGGCACAGATGCTGGAAAATTAGACGCCATGCGAGCCTGTTAAGAAAGTGAGATTTAAACAGGGGACAGGGGATATCGAGGGAAAAACCTTCAGAGAAATGAACGGTTATATCTCATTTTTACTCACATGAAATGCATTACATACAGTAAAGCAATGCCTGAAAATATAACGTCTACTGCTATTTCTCCCAAATGTAGTACAACGTGCATTGCAGCCTGCTTTCATTTTCAAGTGACACTTATAAAACTGAGACCACATGAGTGAGACTTGGCACATTTGATACTGCATATCTGAATTTTGGTAAACAGGTGACCCATCATTTAAAGCCAAGTACAGGTTTACAGCATTCAGCTGGTGAGTACAGTACATTATCTCTTCAACCAACATTAGAGCTTCTTGTAGCATGACCAGATAGAAAAAACCAGCACAAGATGCAAAATGCACCCAAAAAGTTAAATGAAACAATACACTTCGGAATATCATACCATCACTTCAATGGAAAAAGGAGCTTTTTTTTTATTTTTTTTTTTGGAAATCTAGGTATTTCACAATATCTACACGGGTGTTCTACATGATTTATGACACCTTTGTGCAATAACTACATGAAAACGTGTCAATCTGTTGTGACATAACCCAAAACAATAACCACTGTCCAATAGCAGAAAACTATCTAAAACACATCCTATCATTTCTTTTCTGTGAGCAGCTGTTGTGCCTCACCCCTGCCCTATTAAAGTAAGTGTGATGGACTCCATTCAGATCACTTTACCTTCCTGTGGGGAATTGACAGAACAAAAGGCTCAGATGGTGATCTTAAATCCTCTCTCTAACCATTCTGTACAATTGGAATGAGGTTAGTATTTATCATGGAAAAGAGGTCAAAAGTATTGTTAAACTGTGAATTATTTGTAACTTACAGTATTTTTCTATACAAACTATTTCCAACGCCACTAACTTCCCTCCTTGCATGTAAATTGTGAATCATCATGAGTGATTCAGAAAAAAGAATGTTTTGCAAAAAAAAAAAAAAATCACACAATTTAAGATATGTGTGTTTTTGCTGTATAGATGTAAGTAATTTTTCAAGCTTATTTCAAATTTGCATGGCAACATCAGAGGACTTTAATAGGTGATGGTAAGTTGCAGGGTTTTTTTTTTTTATATACCAAATTATACATTTGGCAGAATTATCCCTTAATTTTATTAAACAATACCTTGTTAGCAAAACAACTACAACTTACTTTATACTGTATTGTAGACCCTTCTTTATGCAGTCACATGGAACAGTCTGGACTGTTAATTTAAATAATCAAGGACATTTTTCAGAAAAGCTGGAATAGGGTTAATAAGTGAATGGTCTTTGTAGTGCTTGAATGTGCATGCGTAAATACATATTCACTGTTTACACACTGAAACGACAAATCTACTTAACACTTAACAAAGCTTTCTTTGAGTCATAAGGCAATCACATGTGCATCAGTTGACATTATTCAGCATTCCCATCCCAGGTTTATATAATTTCACATTTTCAGTCAATGTTCGTTTGACTAGTGGAGGCGATGATTTTTGTTTCAACTTTTTTCAAATGCTGTTTTGTTAGGGAGAACTTTTTGGGCTGTAACAACAACACTCAGTTTTAAGAGGCTTCTTCTGAGGTTTGAAAGGCTCATCTGAAGTGCTAATCACCTATTGTATGGTGAGTGCTTGTTTTTATTCATTAATTCTTAGTGACAATAAACTTGCCATAATGCAGATACAACAGTAAAAGTTGCACATTTATACATGATAGATATAATAGTTAAATGTGTTTTTTAAAAATCCCAAATGCAATTCTGTTTTTGTTTTTTTTAATTTTATTGTATTACTCCATGTCTCCGAAGAATTTGTCTAAATGTGCTATATTACAACAAAACGACTCTTATTTGAATACTGAACAATCGTCAAGAAGTAAATGTATGGTAATAAAGTATTACATATCTGGGTTTAACAATGTTTCATTTTGTGATGTCCTTAGGCCCACAAGCAACCATTTTTTTAAGTTATAATTGTGTTTTAAAAGTAGCCAAATAGTCTTTCTCTTCTGGTTAGGAATAAAGCACAGTTCTGTAAATTAAAGTTATTTATATTGTTTTAATTACAATATTGTATTATAGAATACAAATTGGAAGGCTAGATGACATGAGTATAAAGGTCTAGTACTGCATATTTGAATTACTATTAAAACAAAGAAGCAAAGCCTATAAACTTACTAATTATGCTAATAGTAAAAATCTGTCACAAGCAATAGAGCGTTAATCAACTTTGAAAGATGAAATATGCTATATATTACAATATTCCTTGAATAACCTGAATGCCTGTATTCACCTTATAGCAAAGACTTACTAATTTAAAATTACTACCAGATCCTTCCAACAAAATGGGACTGACAAGCAATTTCAGAACAGGGGAGCTGGGTGGCACAATAGATTGAAGTCCTGCAGATTGAAAGATGTTTAGTTATACTTCAATTTGGAATATAGATATTTCAAAGGTAACAGCATACATGAAAAGCCACCAATGAATAATCAATGAACAACTGCGCACAATATATATATATATATAAGAAAGGATGAAATATTTGCATATTGGTAATTATGTAAAAAAATGATTTTTAAAAATCAAATGAAGAAATAAATTACTCTTAGCAAAATACATATGAGAAAGTGATAATGTTAATAAAGCTACTAAGAAACAAAAAGAGCATTTATTTTTAAAAATAAAATCTCAGCTGCAGTAAGTAAACAGCCTTACTGGTGCATTGCTTTTTCCCCCCAATCAGTTACTGTCCATATCAACAGCCAGGGTCTACATTCCTACAGTCACTAACGGTATGTAGGATCGGTTTTTGTGAATGGTTGAACTAGTCTAGTTTATAATCGTGTTATGAAATATAAGAACAGTTAGAATACAATGCAATTGAATCTCAAAGTCTTTATGTGTCTGGGGACTGTTTTTAAGTGTTTCATGAAATCTTTATTTCAACCGAAACATTCGCACAGATTAGTGTTTCCAGTGTGTTCCTCACTTATTTGCACTAACTCCATGTATTTCTAGCAGTTTAAATTGTGTGCTGGTATTTACATGACTGCAGTAAGTAGCCTCCTCTCCCTGTAACTTCCTTTTACAGTTTACTGGATCAAACCATTAAAGACAGCGAGGTACGCCTCCTGTCACACGTATGTATTTATAATACAATGTGTACTCTGCAAGTCTTTTTTTTTTTTTTTTGTTCCTAGCAGAATAATATAGTTTATACATGAAGATATAAAAATCCTTGTTGGTTGCTTTTAAAAAAGAGATGCCTTGTTACGCTCTACCACCACCCCCTCTATTGTGTGGTTGGCAGTGCCTCTCGTAGCCTGCGATGGCGTTATGTAGCGGTGTTAGGAACAGCAGTCTGGTAAACTGGATGGTGACACAGGCTGGAATAAGACATGTGGAGAAAAAAAAAAAGCAAACTCAAAAAGGAAACAGATAGAGGAAGATTGTCCAGCTGCATACCAATGACTCGTGGTGTGAAGTACTAATAACAACGATGTCAACCGAGTTTTTGCCCACTATCTGTTCTGTATGAGAAAATAACATGCTCGTAAGTGCGACTCTGATTTTCTACATTGTAGCTACAAGTAAGGTCAGTGTTTAGTGCTGTTGTGCCCAAACATTTTTGTAGATAAAGCGGGTCCTTTCTGCTTGTGAATGTATTTACAGATATATTTTTGGACATTCATTTTTATTCAAATGTAATCTAACATTATTGACTATTTTATTTGCGTTACAATGTAATTTCTGCAATACCTTGTGTGTTAACATGATGTATGCAAAACAGTGAGTTTAGCAGGCTTATGTACTGACTGTTGTGCAAAACGTATATTTAACGTTTGAGGAAAGTTGTTAGAACAATTTCAGAACATACATGTTGCAATTTAATTACCGGTATGTTGTTTATTTTTTTATCTCAAAATTTCCACCAAGCATTCACCCTTACATGAAGCTGTACTGTTGTTGTGTAAGTATGTTTTACGTCACGTGTTAATTCGTACTTTGCAGTAATATTTTCAAGCATGATATTGTCTGGCTTATTTTTCTTAACCTCGGGGGTGTACTGTGGTTGCAGCACATTTATTTTGATTCAACACCAAATGGTATGCGTTTATTCAGCTCTGCATTAATCTTTTAAAACTGTGCGTACTGACTGTCGTTGGTAATGTCTGCATTGAATTCATACTGTATTAAACCATGAGCTAATTCATTCTCTGTCGTATGTACTTTGGTGTATCTGGAAAACGATACTGCGGTTGATTTTATTTTTTAACTGCAGTGTGCAATGCAAAAAGTACTGCCTCGTCTGATGTTTTATTAATTTGTGTTATATTACAGCATTTGTAATATAACACTTTACAGGTAAAAATATACGTTTTAAAGATTTTTAGATTGCCTGCTTTGCGAATCGGTAAATGTAAAACAGTGCACCAGTAGAGCTGTTGCGATGCACTAGTCTACGCCTTATCGAAACACAACTTGAGAACTGTCTGACAAACAAATGCGACATTTTTAGATTTGCAAAAAAAAAAAAAAAAAAAAGCAGCAGTTCCTTTGTGCAATATATGTCAGATTATGTTCTGCCGTTGCCCTAAGCATCTTTAAGACCAAAATGGTTGAACATAACCTGATACTGCTGTCTGGTAGATAATATTTGACACAGTTTTGCATTATGTTGATATCTGTAGTTTTTTTTTTTTTTTTTAAGAACTGGTCTGCAGTGATGTATTGTGCATATTAGAACTACCTGAATATAAATGTCAAGAGAAAGAGTAATGAGTTTATAAATAACCATTTCATGTCATCACAAAAAAGCTGTAAAATAAAATGTAATATTGTTACTATTAATGTAATAGAATCTGCTGTACATTCATTCACGTAATTATAAAAATGTGTAGACCCAAACCCTTCAAATATTTCCTCATATTCACTTTATTTTCATCAAACGTTTCCAGTTAATTTAATGTTAGTCAAACAACCTCTCTTTCTGCCTTAATACAGAACATTAGTTGAAAAGTTGCTAATGTTATTAGTGCCAAAAGTTTAGTCGTGGGCCAGTTCTGTTTTGTAGAATCTGGAGTGTTTAAAAAAAAAAAAAATTAATTATGGACTTATGAAGTGCTCCTGTGTCAAAATTACTTTTATTCATTATTTCTGCTTTGTGTTTCTGACAGCAACACCTGAAAACCCCTTTATAGTTAGATGCCTGGAAAAAATGTACAGGATTTGAAACGCTTGGTGTGCAGATTGGGTCACCTGCACTGAAATAAAAAAGAAAAAATGATGAAAGCAGAAGCATCAGGAGAAAGATCAACCCTTCGAAGTGCCTCTCCTCACCGGAATGCGTACAAGACTGAATTTCAGGCTCTCAAAAGCACGTTTGACCAGCCCAGAATCGATGGAGATCAAAAACCAAAGACAGGAACTCAGAACACTCAGCAGACTAGAGGGAGAAGATATGGCTCCAATGTCAACAGGATCAAGAATATATTTATGCAGATGGAATCGGGACCAAATGAGAGTACTGGGACTCCTTCTAAAGCGAAAGTAAAAGCAGGGACTCCATCTCCTCAAAAGATACAAAAACCAAAAGACTTTGTGGATAAAAGGGATGGATCTATTGTAAAAGTTGTAACCACAGTTGGCAAACAGATTAGCAAATCTGACGCATGTCGGGATGGACCCTGTCACTCCAAATTCTTTGAAACGCGAAAGATGTTTGAGCAGACCATCCGTACAACATCTGAATACCGTTCTTTAAACAAGGACAGAAAAGGTTCTCAAGAGTGTCTGGATGACTGGAGGGTATCCCGTTCTAACAGAAGCAGCACAGATTCTCTGGACAGCTTGTGTTCAAGGACAGAGGCTTCTTCTCCAACAGTAAACCAGCTCAGCGCAGTGTTTGAAAATGCTCAACAACAAAATGGAAGCTTGTTTGAAAAGACTGATGATGGGGGACACAACACACTTAGTGAGGAGGACTCTAGCCTGCAGCAGTCGCAAGTTAAAAAAAATCAGGATTTTGTTGAGTGTAAACAAATAATTCCACCTTCATCATCTTCAGAGGACTTCTTAAGATCCAGTCCTTTGTCAGATAAAACAGAAGAAATGGGTCAGCTGGGAACTGGGGGGCAAGACGAAAATGAATTTGTTCCTAGTAACAATGTTGATTTAGACCCTTTGTCTAGCACTAGACCAGTGGGAACAGTGACAGATACAGATTGTCCATTATCACAATGTCCTGACCTCCAAGACAAATCAAAGAGAACAACTGCACAGAATGAAATGGTGGTGGGTCAAAAGGAATTAACAGGAAGTGAAGACGTCTTAGTTTGCTTTGAGACTGAGATCAACACTGAGGGTACTGGCTTCAGCTCTACCTGGATTTCTGATGACCAGGTAAATGACTTGCATGTAGGATACACAGAAAACAAGAAGATAGATGATACTCCGGATAGAGACATTTGCAATCAGGGTTGGGGTGAAAGCTATACAGAACCTGAGGATCAAGAAGGCAGTGATGAGATCAACTATTTTGAACTGGATAACGAGACTTGGGAAATCCCTGGCTTGCCTGAAGAAGTAGAAAAAGAAGATGAGATCCCAGCAAATAGAAAAATTCGATTTAGCACAGCTCCAATCAAGGTAAGATTTGTTGCATACTCCAGCAGTTTATAATATTAAATGTTTGGGAGAAGGTAAGTCTTCAGTTGGCAGCAGTCCAGCAGACAATGGTATCTTTCATATTCTCTGGCAGACAAACTGAATATTGCTGTGAAGGGGAGTGAGGAGATGCAGTAAAAAGGATAAACATGTATATTTTATAAAATCTTAAAATAAAAAAAATGCATTCTAATTTCAGAATGGTTAAAACATGGACACAGAGGGAGACAAAGGGCAGGGAAGGGAGGCTGGCATGCAAACAGATCATTAAAACTAATTAAGGTAGGACACCAAGCAATAGAAAAGTGTTGTTTTAATTTTGGTTTTAGATATATTAAATGCTTTGTAATCTGCCACATACGCCAAGGGTATAATCGCCACACCACCCTCCCTTCCCTTCCCTTCCCTTCCCTAAGTGCTTTTAGCATTCTTAAATTAAAATGCAATTTGAAAAATAAAGAATCTATAAAATATACATTTTTTTTATCCCTTTTCTTGTGTCTCCTCGCTCCCCCTTGTTTCTCAGCAATACTGGTTTTGTCTGCCAGCTTGAGCCTGTGTTTTTACAATGTTATTGCGAACATGAAAGACATATCATTTTTGCCAGTATTGGCACCCCAAATAATGACCATGTGCATGGTCTCCTGTTTCCCTGGGCCGGACAAGGACAGGTAAGCAATTAAAGTTGAATTGCATATAAGGATATTGCGCGATCTTCAAAGAGTCATGAGATATGGTCATCTTAAATTTGCTGGGGTGCACCAACGAAAGGTTAATAACTGGTGGCACACAAGACTGTTATGGTATCTACTGGCTTTTATTATAATGTATAGCAAACCACCATCTGTTTTAGGATTATTTATCCAGAGATTTCTAGCTGAGTGCTTGAAAATGTATTCATGGTTAAGACCTGATAAAACCTTATTCTTTCAAATGTGACATTAGTTTTTGGAGTCAATGAAATGTAAAATGTATAAAATAACATTTTGAATTTTAAACCTTTACAACACACAATTTATGACCAAATTCATTATCACATAGCCATATGCTGTATTTAGGATTTGTTTAATAGTGCTGCATTTTGCATTCTTATCTTGAGCCCAGTAATGATTAATCAAGGCTGCTTCTAGTTAATGACTTGCTGCTATGAGAAGCTAGGTAAGAGGCCCTGCTTCCTTTTGCTAATGGTTAGCCCACACAGCTTAAAGACACAGACCAGGCTTTCAACATGTCTTCTCCTCTCCTCCCTGGCATATTTGTGTCACCCTTTGGGAGTTAGATGGGTCCCCGAACCCAGAACCACTGAGAGTGAAGGCAAGCATCATAAAACAGTGAGGGAAATGTAAAACATTTATTAAAATGCTATTTGAAGCTACTTTCTCTTTAACCTGAGGTTATCCATCCCAAAAATGGTTAATGATTTAGACACACAACATATTCTATATGTTGTTCCATTATTGTTTACAGAAGTTATGGTTAAGTTGTCACCCAATATCCATTTTCCCTTTATAAATAAGTTATTAAAACTAAATAAGGTAGGATAAGAAGCAATAGAGAAGTTTAATTAAAGTTTTAGATGTTTTAAATGCCTTGTAATGTGCCACATACTGAATGGGTTTAAAACAAAGTCCTAGTTAAGTCTTACCAAAGTGAATAAAAAGACAGTGGTTTTCAAGTGTCCTGTACTCTGTAAATTGATTAATTTGTCAAAATATTAGGTTTTTAATGGAATTTTAGACAGATGGAAAAACCTGGCTATTAATAGTCTTTTTTAATTATGCAGAGAAACAGAGAACCTCTTTAGTTTGCAATCTTCAAAGTGTCTGAACAATGCATCCAGTTAATCATTGTTACACCTGACACATTACCAGCTGCAAATCTTTTTTGTTTTGTTTTGTTTTTTAGTATTTATTTCACTCATGATTCCACTAAATGATTAAATTATTTTCTTATAATATGTGAACATTTTTAAAACTGGATGAATGAACATTTGGAATACTTATTTGACTGCAGCCTTTCCCTAATATGTCATTTTAAAACTGTGCACTGTGTAAGTTAATATTGTATGACAGAACAGATCAAACTGCCTGTTAGAAAGGCAGGCTTACTTCAGATATTCAAAAGAGTTTCAGTTTTTACAAAGGGAGTTGCAGGGTTTTGAAGTTCCTGGGACTACAATATCTTTATATACTTCGCTCAACAGGAAGACTAGGTTATTTGTAGGAACCTTTTATATTGCTTCATTATAGTGTGCATACCAGATTTTTCTAGGGTTGCCCCTAGCAGATATTAAATATGAGGTGAGCAATCTGTAGCGTTATATTTGTGTGATGGAATAGCACATTAAGTTAGAGTTGCACTTAATTAAAAATCATTTAACCCTCACAAGGTAACCTGGGGTCCATCCAGACCCCACAGTGCTTTAGTATCAGTTGTGTTGATCTAGTGACTTGATATTTGTTTCCTTTGAGGGAGTAAGGCACCCATCCTTTTACACTATGCAAAGGATATAATTGTAGTCCAGGTAGCCTGGTTGTATTTACCAAATTGTTTTAGTTTTGGGGTTCGTATGGACCCCAGACGTAGTGTATCAGCGGGCCCGACCTTTTTGCGTGAATATCTCAGGTTTGACGCTTGTTTGATAGTACAAAATTAGAGCTTTCCAATGATGTATCGTATGTCCTGAACAGGCGTTCCTAAGTGAAACTACAGCAAACCGAAATTAAGGCTTGAGTCATGTGACATGAGTCAGCTCCTAAGTTTATTTTGTTGCCTATTACTCGGTCGGTTCAACAGGTGGCATTCCGGTTTCAACTTCATTTAAAATCGCAGGCTTTGCTCTTTCCCTTGATGTCAGGCATGCCAGTATGCATACTTTCTACCACCCCTCATTCAGTGCTCCAGTGCAATCTGTGTGGTCAAGTGCCTGTAACTCTTTCAGTATACCAAATGAAAGAGGATGCTTGGAGGTTTCCAATGATATCTCATGTGCCCTGATGACATGTTCCTAGAATAAACTACAGCGTCCAGAATACAGTGGTGCCTTCAATTGCTAGGCGACAGCTGTGCGCATTGGGCGTTATCCATTTTGCATAGCATAAACTACTTCTAGCGATTGTTTGGTATAATGTGTTAAGGAAAAGCTAAGTAAAGTGTTCATATGTACATTTTCATTCATTCATTTACTCCAATTGTTAGTTATACGTTGTTTTATTGCTGTGGTCCAGTTGGACCCCGGTTTACCAGGAAAGTCAGTTTTTCAGCGTGTCCTTATGAGGGTTAAATGCATTAATTTCCACAGAATTGCGTTATAAGCTCTGTCTTAATGTCACAGACTTGCAAGTATGAAGAATGCGCTTGACACAAGCAAATTAGCTATATTGTCAATATCTTTGTAATTCTGTATTGAAAATGATTATATTATATATGTGTCTTAACAGGTGTTGATGTTAACAAGGCTTATATACATTTGATATTAGTCTGGTATAGTAGCAATAGATACAGTATGCACTATGACACCAGTTTTGGCATTGGGGATTTTGTCTTCTGTTCTTTGAAAATGTCAAACCTGGAGCGATATAACAATTTGCTTAAGTTCAAAGAAGAAATGCTCTTCTAAAAAAATTTAAACTGACACCTGTCTCTATACATTTATAACAGTGTTTCACATTATTCATAGGATTTGCATCTTCTTCAAATCCTTGGGTTACTATTAGTTGCTATTTTGTCACTGCAGGTTTTTTTTCTTCAGTTTTCTCCCCTTAAAGCAAGCCAAGAACATTTCTTAACTAATTTCCCCTGGTGTTCCATGTGTGCGATGGAATTTAGAGCAAGATTTTATGGGCATACTATATTAAGACTGTATTGCCCTAAATGCATTAGTTAGTGAAAAAGTGCATATTGAGTTATATATTTCAGAGAAGGGGCTTTAAATACAGACACTAAAAAGTTTAAACACAATAATCAAAATTTGCTAAAGCAAAGTAATAGGAAACTGTGTTGCACCAATTCTGTATTTTAAATTTATTTAAAAAGCAGGTGATAAAGTAAGTTTAAAAACAAAGTGCAGGGCTAACACAAATGGAGTTTGGATGAAAGCTGTGCGAAGGCTGGGGTGGCTTTCCATGCATGGCCTGTACTGGCAGTGAGGCAGGATGCACCTGTTTCTTGCAGTACATACTGTCCAAACACAAGTGCGACCTGGTGGAAGAAAGAAGGTAGGCTGGTGTCAAGTAGCTGACTACATTAAGCATTTCAGTGAAGAGCTCTAGTTTGGCACCCTGACTAATGTTACGTGAATGAAACTCATAGAGTAGATTACAGACATGAACCTCCGTAAAAGATTAATAGGATCAGGTTGACCCACAACTCAGTGGCAGAAACCACACCCTGCCAATGCAGACATTGATGGCTGTTCTCCTTGACATGTATCAACACCTGAATCGGGGAGTATTGTATAGACACTAAAGATGATGGTGAGACAGCTTGCTACTGCACAGAGTATTGTATACTTACTGTATGCCATTATGACAGATGTTGAGCAGTGGCAGCTGGTGGCCAAACAAAAAAGAGAAACAGAAGAATTGTATAATAATAATAATAATCTTTATTTTTTATATACTGCCTTTCATAGTGGCCCACCATCACAAAGTGCTTTACAGAGGTAGGCTGTGACCTGTGCAATGTATGCAGAGTCAATTACAATAGGACATTGATTTAACATATCATCCGCAGTATGGAGCACAAGGAGGTTAAGTGACTTGCTCAGGGTCACACAGAGCAGTTAGAGGCAGAGGTGGGATTTGAACCATTGATCTTCTGGTTACAAGCCCTGGACTTTAACCACTGGTCCACACGGTTACCCCAATAACCTATGAGCATATCCTTAAAATTGCACTGTATGCAACTGTGAGGCGTGTGAGTACAAATGGATTTTCCAGACAGTGATTTACGTGTAACAATTAAAATTTTATTTAATATTACACGAGAAAAAAAAGAAAAATAATAAAAAAGGATGTGAGGGAGGGAGTGCGGGAGTAATCAAAAACAAAGGAACGGAAGCCTCTTAGTCCTCGTCGCGTTCTGCTTTAATCCAAAAATAAAACAAAAGGAATAAAAACAGAAAAGAACCAGTTAGTAAGGCCCCCGTTCGTGACACAGTCCACAACAACCAAGTACTCCTCCAGCCTTTTTCTCCCCGCCTCTATTCCTTAGGACCAACCCCGAACACAGTAGCACGTTCCCTTTAGTATGCAAACCCCGCCCCGGTAGTCAGTGGATCACCAATCCCAAACTGACAGGTATCCTTAATTTCACTTGACTCCAGTGGCTGGAATTTACATACTCGTACTTCCGCCCCTCACCAAGGTGCCGCCCCTTAAAAAGATGACTTTTGTCATGGTCACAAGACCTTGGTAAGGGAAATCCCGAGTTGGTTTGATGCCTTCTACTGTTGGGAGGCTGAATTGCAGACCGAAACCCCTTTGACTCATCACATATCCCACCCCTCAGAGTGGAGCCGAAGGAACACTCGGAAACCTCTAACCCCTCCTTTTCCCCTCCCTCCCGGGAAAAAAAATCAGCGTTTTGATGTAACTTACCTGCACGATGCCTTATTTGAAAGGCGAAGGGTTGGAGCGCCAGGTACCACCGCGTAATCCTAGCGTTTGAATCCTTCATCGTGTCTAACCACTTTAAAGGGGCGTGATCTGTGATGAGTACAAAGGGTCGTCCCAGAAGATAGTATTTTAAGGACTCCACCGCCCATTTTACTGCCAGGCATTCTTTCTCTACCACCGAGTACCTCTGTTCTCTCGGCAGTAACTTCCGACTAATATATAATATCGGGTGTTCTATACCATTTTTTTCCTGGGACAGAACCGCCCCCAGACCAGTCTGTGATGCATCGGTCTGAAGGATGAACTCTCGGCTGAAATCCGGGCTTACTAATGCTGGGGCCTGACTCAAATTAGTTTTAATAGATTCAAAGGCTGTCTGACACTCTGCACTCCACTTAATTTTATTTGGAGCGTTCTTTTTAGTGAGATCAGTGAGAGGGGCGGCTATAGTGGAAAAGTGTGGAATAAAGCGGCGGTAATAACCAGCCAATCCCAACAATGATCTCACCTGGGTTTTTGTGGTAGGTACCGGTGAATCCAACAAAGCCTGGACTTTTGAAACCAACGGTTTCACTCTACCCTTACCCATTATGAAACCTAAATATTTTGTTTCTTCTTTTCCAATAGCGCACTTTGCCATGTTCGCTGTGAGCCCCGCCTTCCTCAGAGACTGTAGGACGGCTTTTAATCTACTCAAATGTTCTTTCCAGGAAGAACTGTATATGACTACATCATCGATATATGCAGCTGCATACTCTCGATGAGGTTGTAATACCCTGTCCATCAGTCTCTGGAAAGTTGCGGGAGCTCCATGAAGTCCGAACGGCATAGTACAAAATTGAAAAAGACCATCTGGGGTTGAGAATGCCGTTTTCTCACGAGAGGCTTTTGCTAATGGAATTTGCCAGTATCCTTTCGTCAGATCCAAAGTTGAAATAAACCGAGCTCGCCCCAGCCTGTCTAAGAGTTCATCTACCCGAGGCATGGGATATGCATCAAACTTAGAGATAGCATTCACCCTCCTAAAGTCTATACATAACCGTAGTGACCCATCTGGTTTGTCTATTGGTACAATTGGGCTACACCACTCACTTCGGGAAGGTTCAATTATCCCAAGTTTCAACATACACTCCACCTCCCTCCGGACAGAATCTCTCCGACTTTCTGGAATGCGATACGGTCTCTGTCTAACTCTCAGACCTGGCGGAGTGATAATAGCATGTTCAATCAAATGCGTTCTTCCGGGCACGTTAGAAAACACATCACCAAACATTTTGATTAAATTGCTTACCTCTTTGCGTTGATCAGGAGTTAATTGTTCCCCCATCGGAACCCCAGCTGCTGATACTGGCTCAATTGAGGGTCCATAGTCCTCTCCCTCCTGTTCGGGAGATATAAAATGGACCTCCCGTTCTTTCCACGGTTTGAGGAGATTAACATGATAAATTTGATTTTCCTTCCGACGCCCAGGCTGTCGGATCTCATAATTAACTTTTCCAATTGCTCGAATAACCTCAAAGGGACCCTGCCATTTAGCAAACAACTTAGATTCCGATGAGGGCAACAATAACAACACTTTGTCTCCAGGTCGAAAGTTCCTAATTCTTGCATTTTTATTGTAGCTTTGCTGCTGCTTCTGCTGTGCCACTTTGAGATTGTCATGTGCCAATCGACCGACTAATTCTAAGCGATCGCGTAGCTGTAATACATATTTCACTATATTTTTAGAGTCTTTTGACTGTTCTTCCCAGCCTTCTCTTATGAGATCCAAGATACCCCGCGGCTGCCGACCGTACAAGAGCTCAAACGGAGAGAACCCCGTTGAGGATTGTGGTACCTCACGAACTGCAAAGAGCAAGTAGGGAAGCAGTTTAGCCCAATTACGTTTCTCCTGATCTACAAAGCGGCGCAACATACTTTTTAAAGTCTGATTAAATCGTTCAACAAGCCCATCCGTTTGAGGATGAAAAACTGAGGTTCTAATTGAACGGATTTTCAATAATTTATATAATTGCTGAATACAGCCAGACATAAAATTAGTGCCCTGATCAGTGAAAATTTCTTTTAGGATTCCCACCCTAGAAAATATTTTAACCAATTCATTTGCTACTACTTCTGCACTCATAGAGCGTAAGGGAACAGCTTCTGGATATCGTGTTGCGTAGTCCACTACTACCAAAATATACCGATATCCTGACTCTGCTCCCTCCAGAGGGCCTACTAAATCTACACCAATCCTCTCAAACGGTACTCCAATAATTGGCAGTGAGACCAGAGGTGCGGGGCGAACTAACTTAGGGGCAGCTAATTGACATTCCGGACACTCAGATACATACTTCCGCACAAGACCATAAACCCCAGGCCAAAAAAACCGGGCCAGAATTCGTTCCTGAGTCTTTTCAGTTCCTAAATGACCTGCAAAATGGAATGTCATGCACCAATCTCATGACTTCCAACTGAAAAGGCCCAGGAACCAATAATTGTTTTATGAGCTGTCCCGTCCCGGGAGCCCGGGTTATTCTATATAATAAGTGCCCAGATACAGAAAAATGCGGAAATACCACTGGTTGTCCTTCCTGCATATCCTTCCCCTCAACATATCTAACCTGTTTCCAAGCATACTGTAATGTGGGATCATTTTGTTGTTCATAGCCCAGGTCAATATCTCGGTCCCAATGATTAGGTACGCTGAGAGGAGTGTCTTTTATTATGTGACCTTCCACATCAGTAACCTCGCAGCCCCGGTCACACTGAACACCTACTCCTTTACCCTGCCGTTTACAAGATTGGTTTACCTTTGAGTCAGACCCCTCCCCTGTCGTCTCAGAGTTCCCTCATATTTTTCCACCCTGCGCTTTCTCTTTGTTTTTCTCGGGCGGATTTTAGGGTTAAACAGGTCGGATTGTAACGGGAAAATCTCGCCAATTGTTTTCTCCCGTTGCTTAGATTGTCCCCTGGTAGAAACTAAGACCATTTCCCGACCTAAAATACGATCAAAAAACGGCCAGTCTCTTCCCAGGAGAACAGGGTATGGTAAACATTGCGCTACAGCCACTTTAACGTAAGCTGAGTAACCATCAACAGTAAGTCTAACTTTAGTGGTGGGATAAACCCGAGTTTCTCCATGGATACATGAGATAGCCACTTTACCCTGTGGCTCCCAGGTTACCCCCTCCAAAAGAGCTTGTCGAATCAATGTTTGTGCACACCCAGAGTCTGCAAATGCATTAGTACTCTTATCCCCGACCTGTACTCTTAATTGATAAGGGCCCTCCCAACATTCCCCAGTGTTCTTACCTGTTACTGCCGACCAGGATCTTCTTGCCAGGTCTACCTCCATCATTGGACAATCCCTGGCTATATGTCCGGGCTCATTGCATCGGTAACAGACTGGGGTAGAAGGCACCAACGGGGTTTGTTTGTCCTGTGAGTCGGTGACCGACAGGTTAGGGGGTTTTTCTCTCGCCCAAGATGGGGCTAACCTCGACCTCCATGGTCTGAAGGTCTGGTTACCTCCTCTGGGCTTCACTGATGGGTTGGTCCTGGTTAGTTTAGGCGCAGGAGTGGGGTCAGAGGCGGCGCCTTCCTTCGCATCCTCATAAGCCTCCGCCAGGATGATGGCCTTCTCGAGAGTGGTAGGTTGATTCCTTTTAACCCACTCCCGATTTCCTGGCGGTAGTATGGATGTGAACTGCTCTATAGCGATCTTCTGCACCAGTTCTTGGGGTGTGTGTTCTTCCGGTTGCAGCCACCGGGTGCACTGATCCAGGAGATACTGTCCCGCAACCCGGGGCCGCACCCCCTTGGACAGCTGGTATTCCCGGAAACGGCGCCGGTATGTTTCTTCCGTGATCCCGAGGCGTGAGAGAATGGCTTCTTTTACTTTTATATAATCCGCGGCCTCCGAGGCCATCAAGGCTCTGTACGCTGCTTGCGCTTGTCCTGTCAAACAGGGTGCCAATTTCATGGCCCAGTGTTCCTTGGGCCACCCTGCTGCTTCTGCCACTCTCTCAAAGGTGACCAAGAACGCCTCAGGATCATCTTCCGGAGTCATCTTCTGTAGCTTTGGTTGTGAAGAAAACATCCGGGCAACCGCTGTTTCCGCCGCTGGTGTCGAGATTTTCTCTACCAGCTGACCAAAGAACTGGGCGAGCTGTTCCTGGCGCCGTGCTTCCCTCTCCTCTCGCTTCTCCTCCTGCTCCCTAAACATCGCCAAAACTGTAGCTGGATCCATCTCCCACAATGACACCACGTGTGAGGCGTGTGAGTACAAATGGATTTTCCAGACAGTGATTTACGTGTAACAATTAAAATTTTATTTAATATTACACGAGAAAAAAAAGAAAAATAATAAAAAAGGATGTGAGGGAGGGAGTGCGGGAGTAATCAAAAACAAAGGAATGGAAGCCTCTTAGTCCTCGTCGCGTTCTGCTTTAATCCAAAAATAAAACAAAAGGAATAAAAACAGAAAAGAACCAGTTAGTAAGGCCCCCGTTCGTGACACAGTCCACAACAACCAAGTACTCCTCCAGCCTTTTTCTCCCCGCCTCTATTCCTTAGGACCAACCCCGAACACAGTAGCACGTTCCCTTTAGTATGCAAACCCCGCCCCGGTAGTCAGTGGATCACCAATCCCAAACTGACAGGTATCCTTAATTTCACTTGACTCCAGTGGCTGGAATTTACATACTCGTACTTCCGCCCCTCACCAAGGTGCCGCCCCTTAAAAAGATGACTTTTGTCATGGTCACAAGACCTTGGTAAGGGAAATCCCGAGTTGGTTTGATGCCTTCTACTGTTGGGAGGCTGAATTGCAGACCGAAACCCCTTTGACTCATCACAGCAACATTAATAGAATTTAGATTTTAAGGTCACGTCACTAACATGATTTGCATAAAATATTTTCTGAACAAAAGCAGGAGAAAGGCAGACAAAAATTGTAAAGAATATAGAACAGTTTTACTAATTGTGAAAAATAATGTATAGGTTCTATGTTACATTATTACACAGAACTTGTAATGTTCATACAGGTTTTTTTTATTAATATTTTATATTGACAATGTTGCATCAAGGAGTGAACAAAATGTATTTTCAAGAAACTGGTTTAATCTTTTAGATAATGTAGGCTGCTGAATGTAACTTGACATAACTTGTGTCCCCAAATTTGGATCTGAGTTTTGGGAAGCAGGTGTTTTGAAGATGTGTCCTGACCAACGGTACATTATATGCAAAATTCTACCACAGAAGTGATGCCCTTAGCAACAACCTATCTGACCAGCTCAAAGGCATATGTCTGCAAAATGCTAACAGAAAGAAACTGTCAGGATATGATTTGTAAACAGTTTCTAAGGATAAGCCATCCAAGCTGCACCAGCAGTCTCTGAGCTGCATTGATCAGAGTTGGTTCATTATAAAGTGACAGTTACTGGTGTACTGGGAGAAGTTGAGTGAATGGGTTTATCAGCATCATAGTTGTTGTGTGTGTGCTGATGCGCTGGGGAGGCAAAATAAGCTGATCCCTGGAGCCAGCATTACACTTTAGCCATCAACAACAGACACAAGGATATTAGCATCATCAGATGGAAAGAAACACAAATTAATGGAGATGCAGATGGATCACATTAGTTTACTGTAAAGCTACGTCTTAGTTGGTACTTATCTTAGCGAGAGCTGAGTTCAAATCACCATGAAGTTTTAACATCTACTCTTGTAATGGAAATCATGTAACACAACAAAATTGGAAGAAAATATATAAAATAAATAATAGTTTACTTGTAGTTTAATTGCAGGGGTGAGCAATGCTGGTGCACCGATTTGATTTTCCCCCCAAAATTATAAAACAACTCAAAGCCTTACATTGTTGCCTGCAAGAAAAGGAAAATAAATCAATTAGGTCATCATAGACAACATAATGTGTGGGTACATGATTACTGTCGCCTGCAATGCTTGCAAGTCAATTGTAAAAATAAACTATTTAAGTTATGTTAAAAACTGTTTTAGAATTGTAAATACATGTTCGAAAATAGACATCCATTCATATACTGTTACATTCAGACAGTATTTAATTGTTACCACTTTGTACTTGTAAAATGGAGCTTAGTCGACCACAGAATGAACCATTCAAAAAGATGCTATTAATTATGCTGTTATTCATCACTGCAAATAACCATTCCCATCTATCTCACATGTACTGTATATCAAAGAAAAGAACAGAGCTTTTTGTTGTGCCCAGTACAATAAAAGCAATTGTATTCACTCACGAGACACGGACAGCTATTAAAACAGCTGTCTTGATTCTTGCATCTGTGGGCTGTACTGTAGGTAGGAGTCATGGCACCGAATGGTAATCAGCAGCCAAAGGACTTAGAGACGCATTCTTGAGGCAGATAATCTGCCTACAGAGTTAGCTATGTGTTATGTTAAAAAACATCGATTGTTTAATTGAAAGCTGTATGTTTCTTTCAGACAGACTGGTAGAAAATACTTTTTTTTTTTTTTAATAAACTGACAGAAAAGTTTAATAATAAGCAATCATCAATAGAACGTTTATGTTTTTATGATTAGGCCTTGTTCGTTTTACTGTAGCAGTGATATTGTTTAATTTAAAGCTTTAGTAAACCACCATTGCTTTGTTCACTACATACATGCTACTTCATCACATTTTTTTTTTTTTTATCTACTGGTTCTATTGGGTTATAATCTGCGGTTGGAAAGCTGAACTCATTTCACTGACTACTTGATTAATCAAACCAGCGCCTTTCAGTCATTTGTTTAAAAAAAGAAATAGCCAAAGGAGATGTAACAGTGGCTGTGATTGGCTGATACTGGGTAAGCTTTAGCATAGATTAATAATATTAAAGTATTGGTCATGTAATTTGAAATTACTGTATTCATTAGAATTTAAGGCCCTCAAATTTAAGATGAAGCCCAAATTTCCCACCCTCATTTTTAGGAAAAAATAAAACATCAAATAAATATGCATTTACAAAGATACAACCTCAGTTACACATATGGAGGCGGTTTGCGGCCGTCTGCTATCACACAAAGCATTACAGTTAAGTGCTGCTTCACATTTCCAGTCGTGATTACTCACACCTGTTTTTCTCCCAATTTGTGAATTTTGGTATTGCTTGGCATGTCAAAAAAATATGTTGGTCTGATCAGCATTTTTGATCTGTCCAAGCTGGTACTGTTTGTTAGAAATGTTGAAATTGTAAAAGCTTCTCTTTGAATTCCTTAGGAAGCTAATGACGCTCCTTTGAAAATGGCTGTCTGTATGTCATGGATGAATCGAGGTCAGGCAGTAACATTTTGGTTCGTCTTTTCTCGGCAGCCAGTCACCTTGCTGTTTGTGTACTAGGGTAGTCCCGTCTTTTGTTGCAGATTTTAATACACAGATCAGTAATATACTTGAATTTAAGATGCAGGATATTTTTGAGAAGCAAAAAATTGTTTAAAAAAGTGTCTTAAATTCGAAGGAATATGTCACTTACTCATTAATCATCTCCTGCTCTTCTGGTTACCTGATCCTGACAGTTAGTACTGGATAACAAAAACAATTACCAATAATTGCAGTGCATACTCTATTAATAACAAGTGTTTATTTTGTTTCTTTTGTGCCTGCTCCCTCTTCCTTGCATTACCAAAAGCTGTGGTTGTAAACCTTTCTGACAAGTCTTGTCCATCTGTATCTGCAGACAGCCCCGTAATGCCTTCCACTCTTCAAATTGTATTACTGATTGCAACATCAGTGCCTTCTTGTATTAAGGACATGCCAAATGATACTGTCGGGCCAAGGCCAATTTGGATTTCTGTCACTTACAACAGGATCACCTTGAATCTGTCCTCTATCACAGCCAGACCTGCTAATATCACTCATGTTAATTTCACGCTGTGCTAATTATGACCAGTTTGATATGATCAGGCCAGAATATGAGGTGAGTCCATAGGAAAAGCTCCTGATAATATCACATTGACTATTATCACACTCCAGTTAATATCAGTCTGGTTATAATTTTCATTTTAACATACACCCTGAAACTACTCACTCAGGCAGTATGAATAGCAAACCCAGACGCAGAACTGTTCATCATTTCTTCCACACTTTTATTTCTCACAAACAAAACAAACACAGGAACAAAGCAAAAGGTTTTAAATTAAACACTTCTAAATACTTCAAATTATAACACCCAAGCTTCTGCTATCGCAGTGTATAACCAGAGCACAACCTGCTGCTCTCTCTCTCTCTCTCTCTCTCTCTCTCTCTCTCTCTCTCTCTCTCTCTCTCTCTCTCTCTCTCTGTCCAGCAGAACTATCTCTCACGTTCATCTGCTCCCCTGACAAACATTTCACTGTTCTTTATATAAGATGTAGCTGGGGGTTAATGGATATAATTAAATAACCACCTGGCCACATTCCACACTTTTCTAATTACCAAATGGCTGACAGATGGCTGACCAGATATCTGCTTCTGCCCTGTCACTAATATATATATATATATATATATATATATATATATATATATACACACACACACACACACACACACACACACACACGCAACATATATATGTAAACACCTGGGTAAATGAGGGAATGAGGGACACCGAGAATAGTGAAAAGCAAGGGCTTCCACACAGGTGTGGCTCATGCATTAATTAAGCAAATAACATCCCAGCATGCTTAGGGTCATGTATAAAAATGTTGGACAGGCCTGGTTGCCTATAATTATGGCTAGCATTGCTGCAAGAGGAGACCTCAGTGACTTTGAAAGAGTCATGATTGTTGGGGCGTGTTTGGCAGGAGCTTCAGAGACCAAGACAGCTCAACTTGCTGATGTTTCACAAGCAACGGTGTCTAAGGTGATGTCAGCATGGAACTCCAAGGGAAATACATCATCAGCAAAGGGCAACAATGGGCAGAAGTGCATACTCTATGATCGTGATATCTATTCATTAATTCGAAGTGCAAGGCAAAACAGGGGAGCATCTGCAGATCAATTGACTGCAAATTTCAACCTAGGGTGCGAGAAGCCAGTTTCATCAAAAACGGTCCGCCGAGAACTCCACAGAGCAGGATACCATAGTTGGGTTGCAGTACACAAACCGCTCATCACACCTGGCAATGCACGTTTGCGAGTCCAGTGGTGCAAAGAGCACCACTGGACTATTGAGCAGTGGAGAAATGTGATATGGTCAGGTGAATCATCCTTCATCATGTTATTGACAAATGGATGAGTGCACATGTTTTGCCAACCTAAAGAACTCTATAGCCCTGAGTGCTTGGTTCCAACAGTGAAGGGTTCTGGTGGTTCTGTAATGTTGTGGGACGCATTTTCCTGGCATGGTTTGGGTGCACTCATTCCCTTAGAAGGCAAGGTCAATGCTAATCACTACTTAATGGTACTGAGTGTTGTGTCTTCCAGGATGACAATGCCCCCATCCACAGAGCATGTGTGGTCGCCCAGTGGTTTGATGAGCATGACACTGATGTTATCCATATGTCATGGCCTTCTCAGTCACCAGATCTGAACCCAATCAAGCATTTATGGGATAGTCTGGAATGATGTTTTCCACCTCCATCAGCCAGGCGAGACTTGATTGACTTTCTCGTGGAAGAATGGTGCTGCATCCCTCTGCAGAATTCCAGAGGCTGGTAGACTCTATGGTGACCCAACTCCCTATTAAGTGACTTTACATTGGTGTTTCCATTCTTTTTTTTCCACTACCTATATAGATAGGTTTGCTGTTATTTTTGCACAAAGTGCAGGTCTCGTTTGTGCAGCTTCTTTTTCGTGACTTGGAGAAAAAAAACAGCCATGGCCTACTGATAATCATTGGGAAACTGGAAGTCAGTAAATCTCCAGGCTGTGTTTCAAACAAACACTCACGTTTTTGATATTTAACAAGTTTGATTAGCCTTACATTGACACTTTAACACACAAATCTTAATTCATGCAAGCAAACTGAAAATTGATCATTGGAGGAAGTGTCAAAATAAATGAAAATATTATTAACAGCATTGTACTTCTTCATTGGTAATTTACACTATTCACATTGTATAATCGTTAGTTACACAAAGCACTTCCTTTAGAGTTACAAAGCAGTCAACCTATTATTTATTTTTTAAAGGTTATAAACATACCATGGTCAGTGTTGTACAGCCAGGGTCTGTACTTGGGGTCCTTTACACATTCCAGGGCTCTACATTTAGATTTTTAACTGGCCCCTTGGGCTACTGAGCTTGTGTTTTTACTGGCCTGGATGCAATTTTATCTGGCCCAATATATTTATATATTTTTTCATGATGGTTTTTATTTTCAGTATGCTTCTAACTGTGTATGGTAACCAAAGAGAGCCCACATCTCAAAGGAAAGTGGCTAAACAAAGTCTTTTAATATATGTTACTTCAGCCGTTTAACACACATTCATTTATGTGCTTGTCGGAAAATGAAAATACTGTATTCAAGATTTGAAAGTGTATGTTTACAAATGATACTTATTTTTTCACATGCAAACCTGCAACCAAGCTGTTGCCATGTGGTCACAGCAACGCTAAAACTGAATTATAATAATCCTAATTAGGGATGGGTCAGTGTAGTCGAATACACGATTACACAAAAATAAAAAAATAAAAAACACTTCGAATAGCATATTACATATTCGAGTACACCAAAAAACAAACAAAAAAAAAACGTATACATTAGCTACTAGTAGAAGCAAATGCATCTTAATTTTTTTTTTTTTTTTAATGCTGATGCTTAACACTTGTTGTGTCAGTCTTAAACCTGTTATTTGCAATTATGCAATGCTTCTAATAGCAACGTTCTACAGTAACTGTATTCTGTTTGAAAATGTTGCCAGTTTTATTGCCTTGTTTTTAGCTAATGTTAACAGAGCCCTGCATGGGTTCCTGTGTAATGACTGTACGCAGCAGCTTCTGCAGCTGTTGCTAGCCGGTCGTGAAACAGCTTCTGGGAGCATGGCAAACTGAAGTAAAATAATAGCAATTGCTAAAAGAAGTAATCCAAACTGGGTAGCATTGAAATTAAAAAGATAATTTAATGTTATGATGAATATAAAGACGTTCTAAATGTTAAGCAAAACAACGCAGCGACTAATAAGAAAAGGATACTTGGAGTTGGAAAAGATTTATTTTTATAACTCTGGACTGCAGTTCAATGTAAAACATCTACTGTTGACTTACTGTGAATGGATGGAGTAACGTCGACATTTGCACTGACCATTAAAAGAACAACCAGGTGCCCTTGTTTTGAATTATTTACAGGTTATTGAATAAACAAAGTAACTTGACTTCGATTGACAGTAACTTGAGAGTACTTGATGGCTAGTTGTAATTAGTAATGTTAAACTATTTTAATGTTGGAATGTATTTTCTGTTGTTTTGGCCAGGTTACAATAGTTACGCTATTAAGATTTATAAGTATTTCTTGTTTGAACTAAACAGATGTAGAATATTTAGGTTGTTATATGATAGGTGTTATTTTATTCTGAATACACTAAAGCAAAAATTATTATTTGGTGGTTTGTACAATATTATGCTACTGTTGCTTTAATTGGAAGAGATACGCACTGTGACGTTGCTGCTCATTGAGTTCTGTATTTTAATTCAGCAAACAAAAGGAACAACTTGTGCCTAAGGAAATAGGGTATTGAATGAAGAAATATTGTCTTGGACATTGTTTGTACACTTTGTGAACCCGACTAAACTTTACCGGCTGTCTTCTTGTACACACGCATTTGCCTTTTACTCTTGGTAGCGTAGGTACCAGAGTTCAGGTAATCAAATACCCAATGTGTATTCAGATAGGAACCTATTTGTGATTCCCATCCCTAATCCTAATAATAAACACTATTAAAACAATATTCATAATACAAAATAATAACAGTCCTTCTCAGAGCGTTGTCACTTGTGTAGCCTCTCCCAAGTCAGCGCCAATCTTGCTGAGTGATACCAGAGAGTCCTGGAAAGATTGCAAATGGCATTTTTGATCTAAACACATCGGATCCAAAATCAAAAAGTTAGACAATTCGATCACGTATCTGGGTGTCGATCAGGATATCTTACTGTGAAACTGGATATGATGTAAATGAAATGTTGAATTCACAACAAATAAAGCCACTGTTTTATCTGCAAGTCTGGGAAACTGACGCCAAACAAGGCAGAACATTACTTTTTTTTCACTCACAATGAAGCCAGATGAAGCCGTCACTCTAAGTGTTCGTTTCATTTTTTTTTCCCCATAATTGCTTTCTTTATGATTTATTGATTTCAGCGCTTTCCTTTTGGCTTATTGGTTGTTTAGTTGTAGAAAACCCTATTTGTGAAAGATTTTCCGCGGGAACGAGTACCAACACAGCACTTCGGTACATAGTCTTAGATTCAGACTGTACAACAAATATGATGTGCGGTGGGAAAGTTAGGATTAGTCTGTGTTATGTTCTTAAAAAATGGTTTGTACATTACTTTTCACCTTTTTCCTGGATTCATGAAACGGAAGCCATATGCACACACATACACACACACACACACACACACACACACACACATATATATAAATAATCACATCACCCTGTTTCTAGACTGCATACAAATGTTTTATGAGATGCATACCGAGTGCATGTAACTGTCAACAGGAAGTAGTTATTCATGGGAGGAAACAGTATCTTGGTGATCTAAGATTGCGACCATTTCAGTTAATCAACTCTGAAGAAATGCTCAGTGTTTTCTTCCTACTGGCAAGGAGTCCACTCATTAGCTTTGGCAGTTGGGTTGACATAAAATATCTTTAACAGTGTACTGTACTTTCCTATGGCTTTCTGTGACCCAGCTTGCCCACAGTGGTATTTAATATGAACAGCAGTAATTGGCACTGTGCAGACAGCTTGCACTGTTTTCTGAGGCAGGATTTGACACTTTTTTGATTAATTTTTGTCCTTTTGCAGTCTACAGATTTTAATTATAATAATGTAAGACGAGTCTAATTAACTGTCAGTTTAAAGATTAAAAAAGTTTTCTGTGATTTACCATGTTGACTTTACCAATGCTTCGGAGATGGAAATGCTATGTTTCCCTGCATTCTTGTAATAGAGCACCTCACCACAGCACTAAATGATGTTGGGATTCATAAACAAAACATCTAAACGGTTAATGCAACATCAAGAAGCAATTTAACATACCATGGGGGCAAGTATAAGATCAGTGTGTTTTCAAAAAAACAAATGGTGTATGCAAGTCAATTTTGCAAAAATAAACCTTTTTCATCAGTAATTATTCTACTCTATGACATGAATTATATATTATACATTATTTATAACTGGGCATTATGGAAACCTCAAGTAATTTCTGGATGTTTTGATAAAGAGATGGGCCATAATAGAAATGTATTGTATGTTGAATTATATGGGTCTATTCAGTTGATTTAAACAGTGCTAGATATAAATACCACCAGTGCATTGAAACAGGTTCTGGAAATCAAACATCTAGCTCTAGATGCAAGTCTCTTGAGTGTATTTCTATATGTGCTTATATAAAATGATAAGGTGGGTCATACTTTATCGATGTCAACTGAGGCAGTGAGCTTGTAAAATGTGGTTTCCTGTGTTAACCTTTAGATGAGTTTGAATTGAACTTGGACGCACAAACAAACAAGCTCCTGATGAGAGGCGACGATATGAAAAATAATTGGGCAGAAGCTCAAAATGAATTATTAAGTAGAGAAAAGTGGACATTCTCATTTATCATTGAACAAAAAATGTGCCCAATGATGGAGCTGCGAGTTTGGGTGATCAAGGCTTTGCTCAGCAGTCTCTTTGTTGTTGTTGAGTCAGTTTAGAAGCTGTAGATGATCTTCGTGACCTTAAACCAGAAGATGTTTCTCTTCGTTTGGTTGTTATGGTGACTCCAGAAGGGATCTCACCGAATTGCCCATCTACATGTCTTTGTGTATTCCCAGAGGCTAGCATTTAAACAGCTCACCTGACATGTACACTGAGGAAGGACTAGTCAAACCTTTGTTTAGTTGACTCAAATTAGTTAGCACATTATTTCAGCAGGGGTCTAGTTTTGTGTTTCAGTGTATGACTTGATTTTGCCATGTGCAAAAACCACAAAGATCCAATGTTAGTTTTAAACACAAAAGGGATGTTTGTTGCCGTTGTCGTGTCTGTGGCATAGAAACTTAAGAGTTTCAAGGTCAGACTTCCTCTATGAATTTGTTAAAGAGTTGTCTTTATTAAGCAATTCAAGTTCACAGTACAGTTTAAAAGCTCATTGAGTAATTTACTCTCTAGTTTATACACAATGGGCCTGATTTTCCAAAGTTCGTAGAGGTGTTTACTCATAAGGACTGTTTTGAGTAAATGTACATGTAATGTAATTTTCCAAGGCAAGTAAAGTTGTACTTTTACTTTCATTTTTTTGTGTATTGCCTGCTCACACCAAGTGCATTTACGTTTCTGAGTAAATATACGTTTTACTAAAGTGGTTTTTCACGTAATTTCAACGTGTAAATGTGTACCTTTTGAAGTTAGTGCTGTAAATGTACGCATAGCATAGAAATCTTGCTGAACCTGGGATTTTTGATCAGAGAAAGGCAGGATGGCTTTGATCCTTTTATTGCAGAGGAGGAGAGAACAGCAGAGGACCAGACCATACCCTGCTGAACAAAGTTTTTGTTCCAGATTCACTTTTACGGATGCCTCCAATGAACAAGTTCTGAGGCATTATCAGTTTGATAAGCTGACCCTTTATGGTATTTGTGAATTACTAAAGGTGGATTTGGAAGCTTCCACCAACAGAACACACCCAGTTCCAGTTTTGACCAAAGCCACTTTGGCCCCTACATTTTCATGGCTATGGACTAGCACAGATGTCGAATGCTACAAGGCAGAGAGTATCCCAGTATTCACTATGCAGTATTATTAATAGTGCAACTGAAGCCTTGATACAAAGAGCTCCTGCTTTTATTAGATCCCCTCTATCGGTGGCTGAACAACAGCAAATTACAACAGATTTTTTTTTTTTATCAAAATGCAGGAATGCCTCATATAATTGAAGTAACTGATTGTGCACATGTAGCAATAAAACCGCCTGCAGGGACCGAAGCTGTTTTTAGAAACAGGAACAAATTCCACTCCTTAAATGCCCAGTTCATCCGCGATGCTCATTGCTGTATCACAAATGTATTCGCTAATTTCCCTAGAAATTATTCTTTCATTTTACAACAGAGTGACACTTGGAGAATGTTTGAGAGTGGAGAAATCATGGATTGCTTTCACCTTTAGTACTCAACTAAGTGACATTATTAGCATAATGTTATATTGAACTACTTAGAAGTGTGTTGTGTGTTATCTGTGGCAGGTGACCGTGGCTATCCTTTAAAGAGATGCCTTCTGACTCCAGTGACTGATCCTACAACAAGAACTGAGGAAAGCAAAATAGAATGTACCTTTGGTATCCTTAAGAACCGCTTTGGTTGCCTAAAAAAAGAGAACAGAATCCTACAATACGTTCCTTAAAATGTTGCAAAATAAGTGTGGTGTCTGCTATGTTGCACAATATAGCAATAAGTAGAAATGTCCCACACATTTTGCAGAGGCACAGAAGATGAATAGCAGCTTTGGAGGACCCAGATGTTCAGCCTAAATCAGGGGTCTTAGACTGGGGGTTGCAGGGATGTCTGAAGGGGGTCACAAAGGATTTGGTAGATTCCACATTTCTTTTTCATTACCTTTATGCATATTGAAAACATTAGGCTCTCCCAATAGTACTATTAATTAGTACTTTCTACTTTCTTCTCCTTCCTTCATATCTGTGTGTCCCACCTATATCTTTTTTTTAATTTAGTTGTCTTTAATTTTTTAACCTGGTTTTTTCCCCAGTTTAGTGTACCCAATTATTATCTGTATCCTCTTCTCACCGCTCTGTAGTGTGCAAGGTGTATTTGTATTTTGACTAGTTTAAATTGTAGTAATTGAATACCTTGTTTTGAATTCAAATCATGTAGAACCCGACCCTTATTGAAATAATCAGACTAGACCACGTTTCTAGTGAATACAAATAACAGGATGGTTAGAAATAAAGATAAAGGAAAAATTAAAGGTGCGACAACTAAACTAAGGTAATACAGAAAGGAAGAATGAACTAAAATAAGGTTCAAACAACAACACCCCCACTCCTGCTGGTTGATTAACGATTAGCAATTCAAAGCAATCTATGGGAGATCCCCTTAAGGTTACAACTGCATTTCTGACAGCTGTTTATGATGAAGGTTAGTCTTAACAGGGGTATCGTTAGTAACACAAATATTCACTTTCGTTAATATTTGATAATCAAAGCATCGTTCAATCAGTCTCATTTATAGTTTCGGTTCAAAAGGCAACTCACTCTTGCGAGGTAAAGACGCTCTTTGCGTCCAGACAACCTATCAAGAATTATCTGTTATCAAGACAGCTAAATTTGTAAATGCATATTGATAATTGCCTTATGAAACTCACATCAATTTGTATAAATCACATACAAATAAATACTGTAGTTTTCATTAACTCAAAGCATGAATTGAAAGCAATGATACTTTTCTTACATTCCACTTAAAACAAAACATTAATTTTACTTTAAGGTCTGCTTATTCTCGAGTTCATAAGAGGATTCCAACACTACTCATTGAATACTTAACGGACTTGCGCTGCCTCCTCCAGCTGTTCCATGTCTTCAACAACACAGGCGCTCGAAGCTTGCCCGCCGTTAAGGTCAGCTAGATTCCGGGGTCTGCCTTCATCACGTTTCGTCTCCACTTCAGGATACGATATAAGTGTCATTGCAAAAACTAAGAGTCACTAACTGTTTAGATTTTCCACTGAAACAGCAATTCCTCCACCCATATGTGCACTGTTTGTCCGGTTATGTCTGGGATATTCCATCGCAAACTCTGGCACTGCTAGCTCAATAAATTGAATATACTTCAATTTATATTGACTTCAGATGTTTATCCAACTCTTTCTACGGTGATCAATTGGGGCTAAGTTAGCAAAGTACTTTAGAATTTTAGACGTCTCACGCAGCGAACTCCCACACCAAGGCAAACACTAGAATAGTTATCTCGTATTAGAGTGTGCGAAAACGGTTTGTCTGCCCCAGCTGGCTGCAGGCTGGATCTACAGATTATCACAGTTCAAAGACTGGTTTGTGTGTTGCAGTGTCGTTCATATTTGTTGCGCTCATATTTTTGTCGGGTTCTCTACCTCTGTGATTGGATAATTGGGTTATTTTGGGCAGTGCCTGAGCTCACAAAGTGTTTTTCATTGGTTGTTCTCATACTGACGCAGACCCTTGTTCTGCATTGGTCCGCTATTCTGCCCCCTGTCGGCTGGATTTATGACATAGACTGGTTCTTGATTAAGTGTGAATTGTTTGCTTGTGGCAAATAAGCCATGTGTCCAGTATTTAATTTACGACTCCTTTCAAAAGCATTCCTTGTCAGTGGGGGAGTTGGAGACCAGAAACCAAGAAGGCACAGAGAATGGTTTAAGACTCCCCCCTGTATATTCCAATTCTGTTACTTCATGCACAGAATAATATGATGACCCCCCCTTGACACTCCAGCTCGCACCCCCCCCCCCTGCTGACTCTGGGAGTGGAGGCTGGAGCATGCATCATCCAAAATGTGCTCCTGCCAATCCATCATTTTTTGTGCCAGAGGACAACACAGATCTGGAGGTTCCACTGCAGTACCACAGACACCCTGTCGGCCACAGGGGTCGCTGATGTGCTGTGAGCCATGGATTTCCCTACCGACCTAAGGCCTCCCTACCCGGGCAGCGCTCGGCCAATTGTGTGCCACCCCCTAGGAACTCCCGGTCACGGTTGGCTGTGACATAGCCTGGACTTGAACCTGTGATCCTCAGGCTATAGGGCACATCCACGTGGAGAGCCTTTGCTGGATGAGCCACTCGGGAGCCCCCCACCTATATCTTTAGTTACAGATGCACCGCTGTTTCACTGTTTTTGGAGGTTACCCGTTAAACTGTGAAGGGTGAACAAAGAGCAGTGTGTTTTTTTGTGGTGAAATACTCATGCTCATGAAAGTATGGAGCCTTCAAAAATGTGTCATCATTTAGAAACCAAGCTTTTTTTTTCAGAGGAAGTTAGCGAATCTGACAAAACAACAGGATGTAATTTTTCAAGCAGGTCATGCGTCCTACATGGGAGCTTTAAGGACAGCAAAAAGAGGTATGCCCCACACCATTGCTGAATTATTATAGTGCCGTGTTCTGCTGAGATGGTAACCATTATGTTGGCACCTGATTCCGAAAGTAAATTAAAAGTTATATACCCATTTCAAACTATTCGGTTGCACAGCGGATTCATGAAGTGGCTGCTAACGTTCGTGAACAGCTTTACATGAAAAGTGAAAAAGTATGACTTTTTTGCTATTCAGCTCAGTGAGTCAATTGATATGTCAGGGGCTGCACAGCTCTTAGCTTTTGTAAGATACATTTGTGATGGATCTGTGCAGGAGGATGTATTGTTTTGTCGTCCACTTTCAGGTTGAGCTACTGTGGAAAGCATTAATGACACTTTTTCTGAGGCAGTTAAAGATGCTGGGCTGGACTGAGAGCGATATATTGGTGTTCTGTAAAACTTACTTTAAATGCCCTTGCATTTATTTACAATTTATACCAGTAGCCCCGGCAATGTGCCAGATTGAAAGTTGTGACCCCTACTGTGCATCACCGGTAAGCGAGCACACTTTGACGTCATTTGACCAAGATCCTTTTTTCTTTTTAAGAAAACTGACTTGCAGGTACATGTTACCAATTAAGAAAAAATACATTTTCAATAGTTCGTCATAAAATATATTACTAATGTGAATTATATACAGTATGTCTGTGTTCGTACATCAAATCAAATCAAAGTTTATTTATATAGCACCCTTCATACAGGTGTATCTCAAAGCACTTTACAGGGCGTAAATAGTCAAATTTATAAAAAACAAAACAAACAAACACAATAAAAAAATTTTTTAAACTAGATATATATATATATATATATATATATTATATATATATATATATATATATATATATATATATATATATATATATATAATATAGTGTTGATAAAATTTTAACATATACAACAATAAAAACTAAAACAGATATATGCATATACATACATATTATAAAAATGCCGCCCTTGAATAAACACCGCTCTCAATACAGAAATGTAAAGCTATTTTTTTTATACTCCTGCTCAAAAAATAAATAAAAAAACGTGCAACTCTGGCTATGTATATGTGACCCCCCTGAAGAGACTGCAGCCTCAATCCAAACTAATGTACCCACACCTTTGTGATTTCGTTAACTGAAATTCAACTCATGTCACATATGTGCTTAAATGTCCTTGTGGGCTAGCGTATATACGACAACAAAAATACATTTAAAAATGTGCATAGCAGAACACCAAGCTGCAGTCAGAAATAACAATATGGATTATACCATAGCGAGGCATTACAAAGCCAGGAATCATGGCTGTGCTTCAAGTTTAAAGTTGATAGCGATTGAAAAAGGTTTAACTCCTATTAGAGGTGGTAATGTAAGTAAACAGTTGTTAAGAGAATAATGTGGGGTTTTTACACTAAAATCTATGGAACCTTGCAGACTAAATGAAACACTAGATTTGAGACAATAAATATCTCTGAAATAAAATGTTGATTTCATGAATTGTACTTTTTTTTCAGTTTCTAAGTTGATTGAGTCCTCTCTATCTGCTGAAGTAGAAATTTGTATCACAATTTTGCATCATTAATTAAAAGTACACTGTCGGGTTACAAAAATAAAGATAGCAGTACATCTCTAATAGCAGGACCCTCTTCATATCGCTGCTGTACAACAGCACGAGAATCTAAGCGGGTCGTCAGCATGGCTAATATTAATCTGACTCCCATCTCCTTCATTTGCATAGCGTTTGGTGGGTGGGTGGGTATATGGGGAGTAGGCATTCCAAAGGGAAATCAGAGGCTTTACATGTAAACACAAAAAGGCACCATGTCCACGTTTATTTCAAAAGTCAAACACATGTAACGTGACCTGTTGAGGATCGTTCTGGATGCTGTAGAAAATGCAAGAAGTGTGTGTGGCAACAACAAACCAGATCCGAACTGATGCGGGAAGCCTTCTTGCCTGTATTCTCTCTCAGCACGGGATGTTGGGAAATGGAGTTCATAATGCCCAGCCAAAAATAAATAAATAAATAAATCTTCATGATTTAAATAGTAAAAAAAAAAAAAAAAAAAAAAAAAAAATCGGTGATCAACACTTTAGTTGATTAATCGGTCTGATTAATCTGTTAATCGGAGCAGCTATATATATATATATATATATATATATATATATATATATATATATATATATATATATATATATATATATATATGCTTACATACTTTTCGAAAAGTTATAATTAGTCGTTTCGAGTAATATATTAATCAGCAAAGCTCATTAAATGTCGAATTACCAAAAAATATGAGTTTGACTGAAATAGATTTATATAGGATAAATGTCGGTAAAACCACTTGCTATTTTTTATTTTATTACCAAAAATAATCATTTAGAAATCATCTCTTGTTTGTGCAGTTTTTATACATAGTGTCTGTCCTGTCTCTGTTCCACTCTGAATGGCTAGGCGTCACTGTCAGTCAACTCAGTGGTCTGTTAGTACTGTAGTTTCAATGTCACTGTCACTTCACCCTGTTCTGACAGATATCATTGCCTGAAGCAGTGCTAGAATGCTGTCATTCATTTAAACCTTTGCGGTCGATTTATTCAGCGCCTGTCAGGCACGTCGGGTCTAATTTATTTTCACTCGAGCTGTTTGTTTTACACGCGCTGTTTAAAGTAATTGTATTCACAGTAAAAATAGGGTTAAAAGGCACTGCATATCAAAAGGACACTCAGTACTGCATCTCCAGCCCTGCTCCTCTCCTTGTTCGCTGTATTTATCACAAATCTCTTCATATGTCATTATTTTATTACTGTAACATCTCAAAAGGCTTTGCAAAAGTCTGTGATTTTCTTTGAGTGCTGGATGTGGAAGCAGTTATCTTGTTTGTTTATGTCCGTGTTCTGTCTGTGGTGAAGGGACTATGTGTATCGTATTGCTCCGATCCACCTCCCATTATTTATTTTTTTTATGGGGGGGGGGGGGCTTCTATTGGCTTCTCTCGGCCATTGAAAGCTTTTCTCTGCTTTTTCTGGAGAAAAATAGACTAGGGACCCGTGATTTGACGCCTTTTTGATGATGTCGGACAGGGTACGCTCAATCACGGGTCCCTAGTCCGACATCATCATACTGGAAAGGAAAAATTGTAATGTCAGACGTGGTCCAACATAGAACCACAAAGGGTTAAATGTCTTTCAATCATCAGACCGGTACCGACTGTGCACTTTCATTTGCCAGCTACAGTGTCTGTCATTCAATTCGACGACTTTGAAATTATCCGGTAAGGTATAGGTAAGCATTTGCTATATATACGGTGACAGTTACTTGTTAGATTTAAAAAATGTGGTGCAAGAGGAAAACATTCAATCAGTAATGTGCAGAATACCCTGACTTTGAGGTGAAAACTGTAAAGAAACATGGGACAGGAAATGAATACGATATCCTGTTATGTAAACTGGTATGTAACTGAAAAGCAGAAGTCACCACAAAGGCAAACAGAATGGTTGAACAAATGCAATCACAAAAGGTCATACAAATATGAAGGATAGCACTCAAAAACTGTCTTAAAGTACAGTGGTAGCTTGCTTGGTGAAAATGCAAGAAAAAAACAAGAATCTGGTGCTGGTTTCCCTCATGCATGCTGTGTGTTTTGAAGCGATTCTGCTCAATCCTGCTAGTTGAGAGATATGTCATGGAAACTTGGTATCTGAGTCCAGCTGTAAGAGGGGTGGAAGCCCAGACTGAATAATAATTGCAGATTAGTTCTGTTTTGTTCTGTGCAAAATTTTACTAGTAAATGCATGCTCTAAAAGTCTGTGTAATAGACGATTTATATATTTATAAGTTTTCTGCGGTTTATTTGAGAAATTTTTATAATTTATAATTGTGTAGGATCTTTATCTATACAAGGCATAGCTCCACATTGACCAAAAGGTTGTTCTATTAGAACGTTGGTGACCATGGTTTTGTTGCATGTTGAATAATAAAGGGACTTTGCAGTGGCATAAACAGTCAGGTTTTTTTTTTTTTTTTAAAGAATAAAGGTCAATTTCACTCATTCTGTACTTGAATTGAAAAATAAAGATTAAAAAAAAGAAAGAAAAAAAAACCTGATTCATCGATTTGGCATAAAAGCAAAGCCTGTTTATAGCATCGCAAGCTACCTAATAATATATATATATATATATATATATATATATATATATATATATATATATATAAAACATTTTTGGTCTGGTTGTACAGTGTGAAAAAGATAAACAATACCTATGTACTACACTTGTACTGAAACTAATAGAGAGGGAGTTTTGGCATACGCCAGTGTTTGGAGTTCAAGTGTTTAAGTCACTGAAAATAACTAATCAGAAGGGGCCAATTTGAGCATGATGCTGTGATGTGCTATCAACAAGCTTACAGTATTAAACACAAAAGGGAATTTCTTTTTTGGCAGGGGTTGCGTCAAACTGTGAAAGAATTTATAAATTAGTCAGCATAATGATACCAGAGCAAGCAGGTTTGGGAAGTATCTATAATTACAACATTACAGAGCAGAGTTATATTGCACTTGAACTGACCTACATCTACTTATATCAGCTATAACCCTTTTACCTTAGGAAGTGCAGCTGCAAATGTAGGTCAGTTTGTAGAACATATTAACATCAGTTTCAGTGGGAATGTTTTTCGGTCATTTTTGGCTGAAGCAGTGCAAGTCTCTCAAGGACAATCATATGACTTTCCTGTTGGTGCGGAAGATGTATGGATTATTATGCAGCCTTGAAAGGTTTAAATAGAAGTGTAACCATGACTTTTCTAATCCTTTGGCTGGTGGAAGTTCACCTGAGGTCTGTGGTTAACGTTTTTTTGGCAGAGGATAGATCACGAGTCACCGTTTGTGCAACAACATCCAGCTCAGTCAGTTTTCACTCAGCCAGGCCTTCATCCTGCTCACTTTATTATTTCGTTTGTTTTTATTACATTGCTTCGTTTACCAAGTGGAATTATTTATTACAAACCATCAATTCTAAGGAGCGAGTGGGTGTTAGTTGTATGCTCCAGTGATCCACCTGGGCTATCCAATTATTTTTTTTGTCTGTAAATTGTCCCTGAACAAAGTACACCATTATCTGACAACCAATGACAAAGTATTTCATTGAAGTCAGTTTAAGAAATGCAGCTACCTTGGGACTAATGCTAATGTTAGTTTTTTAGTCACTGATCTTAGTGGGGTGTAATGGAGAAGCTTATGGGTGTCTAGCTGTTTTGTAATGTTTCACACACTTGCTAGGGAAGTGAATAGTCACTGGTTCAAGCCAAGCCTCTGCCTGGTGCACAGAACTTAAGTGTCAGCAACATGCTTTTCTTACTTGAAGTGACAGCCCACCCGTTTTATAAATTTATGTATGTATGTGGCAAAGTAGTTAACAGTGTGCAGGTGCAGGAATGCAGCAGTGAACAGACAGACAACAATAATTCAGGTGCAGTGGTATTTTATTTGTAAATCCAAAGTCGGATGACAGAACGGCAGTAAACAATAACAATGAGAACAGTCAATAAAACTGCGTGTATTGCTCTGTTGTTAATCACTGGGTTGGTCCCGTAATAATAATAGACCTGTTCCTAAACACCCACACGTAACACAAAACACAAAGTCCACAGTGAGTGCTATATTGCTCGTGGTGTAAATACAGTTATTCGTGAATAAGGTGCAGTGTTGTTCGGGTTTAGAGCTGGCCTTTAGCGACAGCTCCGGATCATGTTAGCTGTCTAATAACAATAAACCGTTTTTAGACACGGCAAACAAACAAAACACTCACAATTACAATACAGGTCTCCTTCCGGTTTAGCGTTTAACCATAACAAGGAACAGATCACTTAGCTACGCCCCCTTTGTACCATCAATCATGATCCCTTGGGTAATTAGTGCTTCCGCTCCTCCAATCCGCGGCTGCCACGTCCTTTCCCTTCCAGGTCCATGATTTAGTGTCTTATAGCTCCGCCCCCTTTTAGATGACCGACTTCCTTCTAACCCTGGGAATGAATTGTCTAGCCATCCAGTCCAGGGCACACTGTTCCCTTTACACAGTGCCCTCACAGGTCGGGAGAGAGATTTATCACCAAGAGTCATTCTGTCACTGTCACAATGTATTATTATTGTTGTTATTATAGTTTGGTGTATTTATTTGCGTTATATAAAATTCTTTCTAACAACTTCACACAAATAGTAGCAATCGTCTGTTTGGCACTGTGTCTTAGTAAGTCTCTTCTTCCCCAACCAACCCCTTAATGAGCCCACAGTGGGTCCTTTTATACTGTGGCTGGAGCCTTAGCTACCCATTAATTAAGCAATTACCTTATTAAGGCTCCAGCCACATTCTTCACAAGGTGTTTTTTTTTTTTTTTTTTTTTGGATGGGGAATTAACCCCATCCTTGCCACGGCACACAATTCAAAATAATATACCAAGCATCAAAAGAAACTGATCACTGTTATAACAGATTTATTTTTGGAAAAAAAAGGTATATAAATGGTGGACATTGACAAAATGTTTTTGGTTTCTTTTTAATCAATCGATCATTCATCCTTGACCATGACACGCTTGAGTGTCTATGACTGAAGCATATGCACTTCATCACCTAATTAGAGAAACAGTTGATTGGACACTGGATATAGAGTGATTTCAGCTGTTGAATTGTAAGCTTAAATAAAAGCAGTAAAGAAAATCACAGAAAAAAAAACAAAACAATATGCCACATCTGACAAGAGATAAGTGCCTTTGTGCAATCGGCATGTGGAGGCTGGACTAGGGCAGCGTACTGTGGCTCGTCGTCTTGGGTGCTCACAGCCAGCAATTTCAAACCTGGTGAGACGGTATAACCAGACACACACTGTCAATGGCAGACCACAAACTGGGAGACCAAGAGTCACAGCACCTGCCCAAGATCGACACATCATTTTGCAGCATTTTCGTGATGTCAATTGTTAATCAGCACAATAAAAAGTCACTGCACCTGCTCTAAAACAGAGTTTGTCATTTTTTGATCACATCCAGTGAATTTTATCCAAATATAAGTGATAAGCTTCTTTTGATGCTGAAATATAAGTGATAAGTTTCTTTTGTTGCTCAGTATAGCACATAATGCAAGTAATTACACCAAACTATAATAACAATAATAATAATCCATCCATCCATCCATTATCATCAAAATAATACATACATAAATATATAAAAGGGGCGGGCACACCGACACACTCACAGACTGATATTGTGGCTTTAGGATTTAAAGAGGTCAAATAATGTTTGAAATGCAAACAAACTGGGCTCTCAAAAAGGTTTGCTTTCTGATAAAGTAGAGAATAGACTGAACTGTGAATGGATACTAATGATTTACTTTAAATAATAGAGGCTTAAGTAACTAACAATAAATTGAAATTAGAGGCAATTACAATACAGTATACATTTATTTTTTAGTGCTGGGACAAATATCCGAATATTCAAATGAATATTTTTTGACGTGTTCGGATACAAAAATCAAGTGTTCGTATTCACTACAAATTACAAAAATACCTTGCACTTATTTACAGTCTCACCAGAATTTGTGCGACAGTTTCGAAAAATGGGAAATGAAATAGAGCTCTGTGTTATGTGAGATGGGTATATGTACATAAAAAAACACAGGATCATCACAGCAAGTCTCGGCCGTCTATTTACAAGTTTTAGACAGTAAAAAGCAAATAAACCAGATTATGTGAGCACACGCATAGTAATCTCTATGGAAAGCCATCTGGGACAAAAACATGTTGTGTTGCTTTAGAGAGAGTCAGAATTTCATGGGACAGAAAAGCATATCATTGAGAAATGCCTTTCTTAAACAGTACCTAACTTCCTGATTTAACTCTGTTATGTGGAATGTGATAAACGAGAACCAAAATGGTGAGTTTTTTTTTTCCTGCTTAACTTTACAATGCCACGTTTGTTTTATTTGAAGTGTTAAAAGTTAAATTTCAGTTTCTGTTTGCTTGTTCACTACAAAAAGGCACAAGTGAACCTTACTGAATGAAAACATTTCTATGGCCACTGTTTACTGTGAAGAAATGGAAATGGCAATGAAAAAAAAAAATAAAAAAAATGCTTTGTCAATGTATTTATTTCAGGAATAAACAAAACAACGTTTAACTTGAACTGCTATTTGCATCCTTTGTTTTGTAGTTAATTCACTGTGGTAAAGTAAGGCCTACACAACTTATTCTTTACTCCTGGGATATTTTTCTGTTTTAACGTGTTACATATTGTAATGTTTTGCTGTAGATAAAGGCGCACACACAGGGGGCCACGGCCACGCCCCCTGCCCCTGCTACTATGCTGTCTCTGCCTGCGTTCAAAGCAATATAATGGCTTTTATTACTTTTTAAAAAACGAATATCCTAATGAATATTTAAATTATGCACGAATATCCGAACATGAAAATCCCATGTTCATCCCTGTATTGGTTTTATATATATATATATATATATTTGCAAGTGTGTAGTGTCTGAGTCTCAGTACAAAATTAATGTACCTTTTGTTTAAAATTGTATCTTTAGTATAAAATGTACTTGACACTACATCCTTTAAGTGGACCTGAAATCTAAACACTTACAGTAATGTTACAGCTGAAAGAACAGTTTCACTTTAGCCAGGTGAGAGGAAAGTTCAAACATGTTACATTAAAAAATACTAAAAGAAATTGCCTTATGCTTTCTGATGTATATGGATGTTGCACTAGTATAACACATGTCTTTTTTAAGTGTCCATAGAGCAATAAGGAAATTACGCTTTTTAAAACCAGTTTGTTGTTGTTATACTACCATGTGATTTTAAATGAATATTGGACTTTATTGATAAGCAGGTAAATGAATCATGGGACTGTGCTGTACATATCTCTATGATAAGGATATACGAATTTAGCCTGATCTATTGTCCTTATGCTGCTCAATGATTTTATGCTGCATGTATGATGACAACTTTAAGAAATGCCTAATAACACATGAGTGGCATATCCATTCTCATACATGCGGTATAAGTTGTGGTGGAATAGTGCAGCTAACGGCACCTTGACAACAGTGTCCATCAAGCAATAGAACAGGTGCGTTCATCTCCAATATAACACGAAACACAAGCCTCACACAGATCCGCACCTGAAGAAGAGAAAGTGCGCCAATGCCAGAGGCGAATGAAAATCAACAGGTCACTTTTATTTACCCGACAGGCTAAGACAGTTGATAAACTGTGCAGAAAGAACAAAGCGCAAGTGTTTCGGTCCGCAATCAGTGCTACCAGAATAAAAGAACATTCACATATTTAAGCAATTAGCTTAATCAGTTAATGTGGAATAAACCAAGTGCAAAATAAACAATAAAACAAATTAAAAAACATTACAAAACAGGTGTTAGCTGTGGCAACATTTATGGACCATAAGTCATTTGAATTAGCTTCAGTTTTATAATAAATTGTGCGTAGGGATAGATGTTACAGCAATAGATAGGGCAATCACATCGGAATAAAATCTATGTCTATATAGATTTCAATACGTTACCATTTTCAATAACCTGTATGAACATTAGATATATTACAATAAACAAGAAAATATCATAATTGCATCATTATCTACATACACTATTATTAAATCTTACCTCTCAATACTATAGAAATACATAAATAGAATGTTATAGGAATTTACATCAAACAGGGATCGCTTCATGGTTAAGAAGAAATCAGAACAGTCTGTTAGCAAATTAACGTCATCAAAAACGTCATTGTAACATAATTGAGTACATTTCTTTAACAGTCCGCTAGTAACGATCATACTCACACATTGGACCATGTGGTATCCATGAAAAATACAGTCTACAGTCGACATTTATAGGTTGTCACATATACTTATGTTGCATATTCTGCATGAAACACAGACACTAGTGCTTACATTCCTTATCCCAAGACTGAGGTCTATTAATCATCTATTATCACCCAATAATAACATACCAAGTGGCACTGGATGTCTGTCCTGTTATAAATACAATTAATTTACAGTAACTTTAATTCTCACCGATTCATTTACCCTAATTCAAAATAATAAAGCTTTCATGAAAATAGTATTGGACATACCATTGTGATCTGTAATGTTTTGTTCTGTTAGAAAATAAGTATCTAAGGATAAAATGTAGCTACAACACAGATCAAGAACAATATATTATCCCTCCATTGTTGCAGTGCCCTTTAAATCAGTGGAGCTGTCTGTCTGAAGTACCTTCATATAGCAACACAACTGTAGAAGACAGCAATTCACACTAGAGTGATTTGCAGATCATTTTTAATAATGATTTATTAAGATTTATTTCCGTCAAGATGAACAATACCTGTGACACTACCATAGAAAATACTGTGAATCATTATTATTATTATTTATTTATTTTTTTTAGGGCAGTTCAGATTTTTAAAGATAATAAAGATGAAGACCGTAGTTTAGAGAAGATGGAGTCTCTGGGGCCAGTAAAACTTCCTGCCAGTGCCTGTTAATTGTCATGCAGTGAGTGTACTGTGGTCTAACTAGTGTTCGATACATCCAACTTATCATTGTCCTCTTCCCAGGCTTCCTAACGGTTCCCCAACTAAGGGATATTACCCCCAAGCCTGTTACAATTAATTATTATCCCCAACAGTGTTGTGAATTTACAGCAGTAGAGAACAACTGTCTTTCTTGTTTCATTGGTTTGTGTGACAGGAGCAGAAAGACACTGGTGACCAGGGGTATCAGGTTGAAATGCCGGTTTGGCACAGTGTTATTAACCATAGGCTGAACCCCATTAAAAAGATATTGCAGATCAGTGAGGCTATTTTAATAAAATAACTGCTCCTCATAGCAAGTACAGTTCTTTCCCTCAGTGCTTTTGTTTAACTCCGCTAAGCTTTCCCCAGGTACCTGCACAGCAGGCTTCACCATAACATTTATACAACTGTTTAGTTTCAGTTTTCTCACCATTAACACCAGTGCCTCATTTTTATTCAGCAAAATGGCCCAGTAATCTGTCTGACCAGGCTTTTTGTACCATGCAATATTATAATTGTTTAATTGAATCCCACCCCCCTTTCAACTCAAAGCATGGAGTTCCAGAAGTTTACAGTTAACCAATTACCCAAAACATAAGCACATTTTCTTAACCTGTGACTTGCCTAGTTTTGTCAGCTCCCTGCAGTCCTTCCTCAGGTTCTTAGCAGCAGGCAGGCTTTGTTCCTGCTCCCCTTTGTTTAACCTGCAATTAGCACTGTCTGCCCTGCTGTTACAGTCTGTTTTGACATGAATTCGACACATATTTAAAATGCAAAGAGTAAGATGTCTTGAATTGCCCTCTGGAAGTGCTTTAAAAAATGTGTTGGGAATGTTGGCAAATGCACCATGGCATACAGGCTTCTTTCACCACTTAAAAGGTAAAATATTCTTGGGATATTCTTGGGATATGAGAGGCTGCTGAAACTTTTAACCAAAAAAAAATATATAAAGTAGAGGGAGACAAATGTCATCGATGGCGAATGCACTAGCCATTTATCTGAAGGCCATTGCTTGGATTACAAGTGAAATAAGTTTGTTTCTCTGTTACTCACTTGGACAGAAAGAACACCACAGAATTAGTCACACTGGCTCTGGGTACTGGGGATCTCAAAAGCATGAACTACATGGTCAAGAATACCATTTTTGTTTTTGCTGTGAATAAGGTTATTCTTAAATATTGTATTGATTCTTCAAATGTACGTGCACTTACTAGTGAAAATATTGATACTATATCATTTCCCTTGTTGTTGAGCGGGTTGCTATGTATTTTCACAGGTCTTCAATACATATTCAAATGAAGATTATAACAGGAGGAATGAGGAGGTGGACCCAGTGGCTGCCTCAGCGGAATATGAGCTTGAAAAGCGCGTGGAAAGGCTGGACCTTTTCCCTGTCGAGTTTGAAAAAGGTAAGTGAAACATGGTACGTTTTGACTGTTAACAAAGAAAACCAGGGTTCTCGAGGTATCAAACTGAGAGTTTATATGAGGAAAAGTTTTTTTAAAAATAGTTCAGGCTCATCAGGGAAACATTTGTATTTAGTTAAATGCATTTTGATTCACATGGTTCACATTACGTGTCATTAGGATAAAATTAAACTTAATTACCCATCAGTACCATACTAATTTGCTAATCAACGTTTCAGTCTGAATTAGTGTGTTATTGCTAGCAATGTACTTTTCTCGTTCTTTGTTCAGATGAAGAAGGCCTTGGTATCAGTATCATTGGCATGGGAGTTGGAGCTGATGCAGGTCTGGAAAAACTTGGCATTTTCGTCAAAACGGTCATAGAAGGAGGAGCAGCTCAGAGGCACGACAGGTAGATGACTGCGTTTCCCCAAAAATATTGTCTCAGTAAAATGTATTAGTCAGTTCCTGATCTCTCTCACCCATTAGCTATTTACTGTCCATTGCCTTTAATCTACTAATTGTGCCGGTTCTTCATACCAGTAGCTGAATAGACAGGCACTCTTCTTTTTGCAGAGTTCTGAAACATGTTAACCATCTCCGTCCTTCTCATTGCTCTGTTTCACAGCCCATTCTCTTGCTCTCTAGTCTTGTGATCAACCACATACTGCTTATTGTCAAAACTCCCTGTCTATTTCAATTTACTTCAACGTATATTCCAAGATCTAATTTCCAACTATTCCGCATTGTTTTCTTGCTTGGTTTTGTACCGTTATCCGTGGATTAGTTCTTTCTCATGTTGTTATTCCCATAGTTTCTACTACGCACTTGACATACTTTCTGCTAAGGTAGAATTGACCAATGATATTCTGTGTGACATGCAACCCAAGATCACTTTAGCATGCCCAAGCTAAAGTCACCTGACAAACTGATTATAAAAGCAGTACAGAGAGGTCTACTGTCGGACAAACTGAAAAACCTACTGCTACTAGCAAGGTGGTAAAACATATTTTTTAGATTTAAACAGAAATACATCGAAATGATTTTATTAATCAGTTTTAACCTAACAGATATATGAATCAAACTGTTTTTAACATTTTTTTTTTTTTAAAGCCTTTTAATGTGCAAAAAGTCAGTTCATTATTTAACTGGGAGTCCATCTTGGATCTGCTGGGCACGCTGAACTAACACTGAATTTTAAAAGTTAAAAAAGAAAAAGTATTATATTAAAATAACACAACAATTTAAATAAAAACATGAATGTGTGTTGCTGCATCTGTGGTTCCCACTGTCAAGCATGGAGGAGGCAGTGTCATGGTCTGGGGTTGCTTTGCTGATGATAGAATTGGTGATCTTTACCAAGTCTATGGCAAGCTCAGCCAGCATGGCTATCATAGCATACTTCAGAGGCATGCCATTCCCTCAGGATTACGGCTAGTTGAGCAGTCGTTCATTCTTCAGCAAGATAATGACCCGAAACACACCTCAAAGTTGTGCAAGAACTGTCTGGCGAAGAAGGAAAGTGAAGGACAACTCAATCTAATGACATGGCCTGCCCAGTCTCCAGACCTCAATCTCATAGAACTTGTATGGGATGAACTGGACAGAAGAGTCAAAGCAAAGCTACCCACAAGTGCCCTTCATCTCTGGGAATTGCTGCAGAAGAGCTGGGAAGACATGTCGAGTGATTTCCTGCTGAAACTTGTAAACCGAATGCCTCGTGTTTGTGAGGCTGTTATTAAGGCAAAGGGTGGCTATTTTGAGGAATCCAGGATTTAGATACAATTTTCAATTTTCTTGAACATTGCTTTGATACTCCTTATGTTTTGTTTTGTATATTGTAACATGTGTTTTCATTTTCAAGTATTTACAGAAACGTATACGATGTAAAACATTGTCAATTATGAAAAAAACCTAGTTTCCAGCAAGTGTACTCAAACTTTTGACTGGTACTATATATATATATATATATATATATATATATATATATATATATATATATATATATATAATGTGTGTGTGTGTGTGTGTGTGTGTGTGTGTGGGTGTATATGTGTATGTATATATATATATATATATATATATATATATATATATATATATATATACACACACTAACATTTTAGTTTTGTTACATTTAATTTAAGGCATCTTCAATTAGTATCTAATTGTATCACTTATTTAATTAGCATTTACTTCCCTGCAATAGAAAATAAATCAGGTTCCCAGGAGGTCTGGGTATTCTTGGCAGTGATACCCTGCACTTAAATAGAAATAATATAATAAGCCTGTATGTTAACTAGCAACTTTAAGGTATTTCTGAATCACAAAAATGTTCTGAATATTGTTAGCTCAATATAAAAAGCAAGTGATTATTTACTTTCTTGTGTAACAGTTTTCTTTACCACTTCAAAGATTATAATAGTAGTACAAACATAACTGAGGTTAATATGAACAGAATGCATTGTTCAGCCCTAGCAAACCCTTGCAGTATGTTAGTATTATCTGTAACATACAATGACTTTGACCTTCAGGTTTCATGTTTAACCCATTTTCTTTCCCCACCAAGAATCCAGGTTAATGACCAGATTGTGGAGGTGGATGGAATCAGCCTGGTGGGGGTAACACAGAACTTTGCTGCTGCTGTCCTGAGAAACACAAAAGGCACAGTCAGGTAAACAGACTGTTCTACAGCAAACACTTATGTTGTGTGCAATACCTTTTGGCTCGCTGCCATAGAGAAACTGCTCTGCCACCTTTAGCATGTCAGTATTTATGTAGGCCCCCAAGCTGAAATACGACCCCATCCTAATCAGGTCAACCCCATTAGCTTGGGGTTAATTTACATTTTTAGAAAGCTGAAATCTTTTCATGTTTGGCTTGAAGTTGTCTTACGAATGACCCCATCGTGATGCAGAAAATTCACTTTACCCGAAGCCAATCTGAAGAAAGTCCGATACCAGAAGATCTGATCATCCCTTCTTGTCAAAGTGAGACTAGTTTGAATTATTTTCCACAGTAGCCCCAAATTTGTCAGCTAGGCTAACATTTACAGTAAAATACTGTATTGCACATTATAGGCCATGTTCTGGAACCTTTTTACGCAGTTGCAACATTAACAAAACCATACCTTCATTTTTCCTCTTCATTTAAAGAAAACCTTTGTTTTCATTAAAAAAAAAATGGTGGCCAACAGGTTTAAAAACATAAACAAAGTACAACTACCTTCACTCAAGTAATGGTTGAGTTAACTGGCTTTGCAGTGCAGTAAACTGCTCAATTTGGATATTGGTACTTGATCAGTTCGAAAGTGTACATGCCAGAACTGAAATACCTCCTCTTCCTTCAGAAAAGTCAAAGAGCAGTTTCTAACCTGAAAATAACCTGGGGTTCACTCAGTTGTATACTTCGTTACTGTCTTGGAAAACTTACATATATTACCCCTGGCCATGCACAAATTTTTGTATTTATTTATTTATTTATTTATTTAATAATCAAAATGTAAATTCTGATAATCATCATGTTGTATGTGTTTCCTTTTTAAAAACATTATTTAAAATTTTGGGGGAAAAAATCTGGAAAGGATTTATTTTGGGTTGGAATCATACATGCCCTTAAGATAAAAATGCCATTAAGGTGTGAGTCATTGAATGAATGTACCGATATTTTACCATCTCAAATATGTGAGTAAATGACAAGTTGTGGTCGTTGAAATAAGGAATAAAATGACCACACCCCTCAGTGAAACCCAACACAACTCTCTGATTTGGGTAATACATGTTGCTCACAGAAGTATTGTGCAATGATCCTAAAAGACACCGTGGTCCTTTGTTTTCCTCTTTCCTCTTTCAGTTTCAGATACAGGCTGCCACTGTTGTCTCATTGAAACTTTATAAATAAGGTTTCAATACTAAAGCCCAGGACGCACACGATTGTTCATTCGCATCAGGCAGCATGTTATGCTTTGTGATGCGATTTTACCTGATTGGCCGATCAATCGTAAAGTTTAAACATGTTTAATATTTTGCGATGCGATTCCCTCTCATTGGGCAGTGTGTCATATCCACTTACAGGTCTCAAAGTCAGCAACCAATGAGTTCATCGCCTTCAGTCATATGACTGTAGACAGACAGGCATGTATTCTCTCTATTAATATTTACACACACACACACACACACACACAAGGTATCCCATTGATTTGTATATGATGTCCGTACCGTTATCTTTTGAAAACAAGCCCTGATAGACCTATAAGCATTATACTTTTGAACTGTTAGACAAAATATTTACAGAAACAGTACTTAAAAACTGGTGCTATAACCATGATTAATGTATTATTATCATTATAATTAAATTATAACAAATAATGTTTTTATTTACAATGAAGGGAAAACATAATACATGGTTTAATTGTAAGCATTTGGGTGACATAGAATGTTCCCTACATTGCAAATAAAAACGTGATTAGATATAATTTTATTAAAACGCTATTAATATAAAATTAATCGTTCAAAAGTACAATGCTTATGGGGCTATCAGGGCTTGTTTTTTAAAGATATTGGCACGGACATTGTATACAAACCAGTGGAATACCTTGTGTGTGTTTGTAGAGAGAGAGAGGATATATGCATGTCTCCAGTCATATGTGGGTTTCATATGACTGGAGACATGCATATATTCTGGGTATTTTGTGCATCCAGGGCAGGTCAAACATCAGAAACAAATCACAAATTGTGTGTCCCTTCCTTCAATTTCCATTGGGCAGCGTGTGCGTCGCAAAGATTTTTTGAATTGTGACGGTCGCATCGGGCAGTGTGTTCCAGGCTTAACTGTGTAAGCTTTTGAGAATCATCCTGCAACTTGAGGTTGTTGTGTATTCGCAGTAGTTCTGTGTGATGAATTGTTATTAAAAAGTTCAGGATTACCTGCTCTGCTTAGGACGTAAACTCAAAAAACCTTAATGTTAACTCAACTGATTGTCATTTCATCTCATTCTTCCTTTCTGTTCCGCTGTAGCACTGGATATTAATACAGTCATATCCTAAATGAACAATGTCTGTTTAGTTAGATGTTTGAGACACAGCTACTTGGCTAGAAATAATGAAGGTCCCTTCACTGGTGAACTCACTGATGCAAATATACTTTTTTAGGTCATAGCAGGGGTGAAATTCTCAACAGAAAAGTGAAGCACAGCTGGGTGTAAACATTTTAAAAATGGAGACAATTTGAGTGACAATGAATAAATACTTTTAAAATGTATACATATTGGTACACAATACATTTGTAAATACAAAATAAGCCTTACAAAATAACTGATAAAATTATAACCAATTCACCATAAACAAAGCTGAAAATACTGAATGCTTTGTACCCTTTGCATGTATCGCTCAGTCATGTATTGTAATATAACACTTTTAAGTTAAACCTTAAATGACAAGTATTAAGAAATATTACACTATGCAGTAACTGCTGTAGAGGGAGTTTTGTGTCAAGATATCCTAAAAAAGGGACGATGTTATAAAAAATAGTATTAAACTGCTATGAAAAAATGATACAAAAAGGTCAAAGTCAAACAATACACAATAGGGGCTAAAATGTTCCTCAATTTATTATGTAACAGGCACTGCTATGACTAATGATGTACTTGCCCATTTTAATCTCCATAGTATTCTCTGAAATCATCCCCATACTTTCCAGACCCTGGGTACTCACTCACAACAGGACCGGGCCATGCTACAATAATAGCCTTGGATTAGAACATCGATCCCTGTTTCTTTTATTTATTTTGTACTTATCATACAATAATGTGTTCTGTGTGTTTCCTTGTGTTTCTGTGTAAATTAATTATCATAATCTATTCCAGAAAAAGATTTTTCAAGCAGAAACACTATAAAAGTTTTTTTTTTTTATTTTATCCCTGGTATTGTAAACAAAGTGGCAAAAGACACATTTTCATAAAGTAATATCATTACTGTGGTTTACTTCTGCCTTTTTTTTTTGATGTGCACACAAGTGAAAACTTACATTTTACTTAAATATACTGTTTTACTTAAATATAAATATACAAAATGTTTAAGAAAGTGGAGCATTGTACAAAGAAAAAACACCTCACCGGTTTGGTTTTCATTTATTGCAGTCCTCATAACAGAAAATACTAGGATCACAGCAAAACACAACGTTTATCACTATGCTTAACATGTACCTTGCAAGTTGGGCCAGTGTTTGAATCGTGTGAAGCACACCTGCATCTGTATCCTGATTCTGACTCGCTGACCAAATCTGAAGCAGCACTTTGATCCTGTTTTATGTTATTGTTAATCCCCACTGTCCACGCATTACGTGCCATTTTAGAAAATTTTGCGCAAATTCTGGCAATGTGGTAAATTGGTGCAAGGCAAAACGCGTTATGATAATTATTTCTAATTATTTCTGTGTAATTTATGGCGAACACTGACGTGGATTTTTGCCTTCAAATTCATGCGCAGCAAAGTTAGTTTCAAATATTTCAGATACTTTCTCTGCCACACTAAAGAAAATAATTATTACTTCATAATAATGATAATTACTCCATACCACTGTTTTCACGTTGCACTGCTAAAGTCTTCTCTTGTTGATCAACGAATGAGCACTGAAAGCGAAATAGGCAGAGATTTGTGACTCACGGCAAAATGAAATCTGATCAGAATGAAAGCTCGGCCAATCAACATGCAGTGATTATACTGGCGTTAATGGTGGCCAATAGCAGCTAAGAGAAACAGAAGCAGCATGAGGAAACAGAAGGCTAGCAGCACAAACTTTGCTGAATGAATGCGCATTTGAGAAACGTTGCGCTGGTGGACTGTGTGAGTGGATGGAATGCATCAGCGTTGGATGAAAAGCAGATTAAATAAATCCTGGTACCCAGTACCGGCATTAAAATAAGACCCGGTATGGAGTACCAGCAGAATTTCACCCTGGGGTCATAGTATACTTAGTTATGTAAAATATCTTTCTTATCCATTTTTAAAGGGGCATTACTTTAGTGCATGTGTTTGAGGTTGCTTTACACATACACAATACAAGTCAGAGTGAATTTCTTAAAGGAGCAATTCTCCAGTCGTCTTTCTCGATGTAAAAGGTAGTTTGTAACCTGTGCCGTTCTCCCACTACCAGTGTTTGAACCTCTGGTCATATCAGTGTCTTCGTATTTGGTACATACTGTAGTTGTGTTCCATGATTCTCTCAATCATATTTATTTATTTTTTTTTAGTTGTGACCACATTTTTGTTTCATCCTCAGCAATATTTTAGAACCATGACATTGCCCTTGTATGTTTTGTTTTTGTTTATCAGACATTTTAAATTGTCTCTTTTCCACTTGGTAGAAAGTTTACCTGCATGCTTAATATGGATGCCCTGAAAGAGTTCTTCAGCTGAAAACATTACATATAGAATGAAATTGCTATGATGCTGCAAATGTATTTGAAGAATAAGATGAATTGCCATATTTCAAATAACACCATACAAATGCAGAGTTTAATCAATATTGAGTTAGACTAAGTGAAAATATGGTTCATAGATATGTGATTGGCAAAATACTATTCTAGTGTTGTCATTTCATTGAATAAATCCTGATATATTGAAATGGACGTCTTTTATAAAAGAGGTGCCATGTGATTTATAACATTTCATTTTCCTTCTATTTTTCATTACATTTATGTCAGTACAGTTATGTCATACAACAACCTTAATAATAATTTTCTGTAATAAAAATCAAGCTGCAGTTACACTGCAGTGTATGAATTTGTTACAAAAAAACAGAGGCGGTTGTAGAGTACAGAAAATGGGACCCTTTGTCAGCTCTGGTTATCTCATTGGTTTTCATTGTTTCTTTTTCTGTTTGAGTTTCTGCCTCTAAATGACTGTCTTTCTCTGGAGCATTGCTTGAGGCTGATACAGTAATCTGTGTCAGACTTAAACCAAGGGTTGTGTGACATGCATTGACCAAGTGCCATGAAGAAACAGCACCCAGTAAACCTATAATTTGGAGCTGAAAAACAATCCAGACAAATAAAGCATTAATTACTCTTTTGAATTAGTGGCTTTGTAGCACTGACAATACAAAATAAAACTTGCTCTTAAAACACGTATAACTATTTGTTTCCCTTGTAACAGAAGAATAGAAGCATACTTTTGAAAGACGCATACTATTAAAAATGGGGCTTACAAGCGAGAAAATGTAATAGGGTGTGTGTGTCAACAATATGTAGATGCATTCATCAAACTGAATTCTGAACTTTCTGCAACTTGAATAGAAATACTGTATCAAGACTAGACAACTGGTGTTATTACATGCTGTACATTACATCCGATGGAAGTAATAGTAAAATGTTGCAGGCATCTGATTTCATTTATATAACAAGTTTTGTTACAGATTGTTACAGTATCTAATAGAACCCTCTGATTTAGAATTTGTTTTAATATAATCAGTAACAGTAACCATTTTAGTATCAAATACTGTAAATAATATGTTATTGACATGGCACTCAATTAAAATATTCAAATGCAATGGAATTTAATATAACCACAAATAACAATCTTCTTGCCTTTAAGATACTGGTGGAATATACTGTGTTTTGCATTCAGCACATGCCACCTGGTGGCTGTATGTTTTTGTGCAGCCTGAGAAAAACAAAACTATGACTCATGTTCCTGGGGACTGTTTTTTTTTCTAGATAACAACCAAAATTACATCTCTTGAATCCCAATGACTCAATTAGCATCACTTGGCAGCTTATTTCTTGCATCAGCTTTAAAGGGGAGGGGTTACTGTTCTATGTGCGATGCTTATGAAGTTGATTTTGTAGTGAATTGCCTTGGGAGTGCTGCCGCATATCTAAAGACAACCACTAATAGCATATATTCTTTAATGGCACAAAATGGACACTTCCTTGCATGTTTTCATCAACTGTTAACCATTTGTAACCTGGTGGTAGAGCCTTCAGTCGTTGCACACCTCCTGCATGCTGCAGAACTTGCTGCCCTGATGCAGACTCAGTTTACATCTTTGTGCTTTTGTTCTGCAGTAGTTTCTGGTGTATGTGACTTGAGATGAGCTGTAAGAGCTACATTACAGCTGCTGTGTTCTGAATGTATTCTTTAATGTCTCCCTGATGACTGTTTGGGAGCAGTCTAGGATTAGCACTACTCGATATATATATATATATATATATATATATATATATATATATATATATATATATATATATATAGTTGTAGTCAAAAGTTTATAGATGTCTACAGTTATTTATTTCAGCAATTTTTTTGCAAAACTCCAAAAATGCTAATTCAGAAATGACAAGGGGATTTGCTCTTATTAGGACTTAAGTCATTGTATTTTGTATCTTGCTTAATTGTACTGTGATTCTTTATGTATTTTTTGTATACAACTGTAAGTTGCCCTGGGTAAGGACGCCTGCTAAGAAATAAATAAATAAATAAATAAATAATAGCTCGATTTGTGTTTCATCACTCCAGAAACCATTGACCAGAACTCATATCCATCATTCAAATGCTGTTTTGCAAACTTTAAACGACTGTCCTTATGACATTTTCCTAAGAGTGGCTTTGTCCTTGGCCTACGACCATTGAAACGTTCACCAGGCAATACTCGATCTATCGTATTGACAGCAATCGTCCTATGCCTAACCCTTTTATACTCTCTAAGAATGTTCACCTAAAATCCAGCATTTTTCTAGACTTCTAGAATTAGGTTCTGCATTATCATATTGAAATTTCTAGCACCTTGTAGACAATATTATAATAGCATCAAAGGGTAGGAATACTTTGGAGTTTTACAAAAAAAATGCTGAAAAAATTACTGTAGACATCTATTTCTTGTATTTTTTTTTCCTCATCCACAAAAGCAAAACTTTACAAAAAGATTTTTTCTAAAATTCTTCGTTTTCAGGAAATTTCTAGAAATCATTAATTTCCGTTGGGGTATAAAAACTTTTGATATACTGTATATATTTCACCCCAAGCACAAGCCTGTGTCTGGAGAAATCATGTTCTACATCCAGACGAGACAGAGATTTAAAATGACCTTTGTCCGCAGATTCCTTATTGGACGAGAAAAACCAGGACAGACCAGTGAGGTTGCTCATTTAATAAGCCAGACTCTGGAGCAAGAGCGACGTCAGAGAGAGATGATGGAGCAGCACTACGCACAGTATGATGCAGATGATGATGAGGTGAGCTGTATTGACATGCCAAAGGTTGGTGCAGTGTTATACACACAGTGTTAGCAGTACTGTGCTAATATGAATCAAAGTGACAGTGAGTGCTGTTTACAGATATAGCTCTTTCAGGTTTCACATACTAGTGCTAGGAAATGTTTTCAGGTTAAGTTTCATCCATTGTTTTATTTTTGAAAGATGTTTTTATCGAAACATCTCGGAATTGGTTGCATTGCACCTCTTAACAGTCAATTTGCAAAGAATATTAATGATAACTTTGGAAACTTTAACCTTTCATCTTTTCTAGGATTAAAAAATATATATATATATTCATTGAGATTACTTTAGAAATTATGCTCGGGTCCACATCACAGATAATTCAAGTTTTTCACGCAGCAAAAGCCACCTAGCTGGTTCATAGACTAAATATAGATTTAACTTTAGCTACAGTCAGCACTCACATATCCGACCCTATAAAATTTTGACTTCAGTGACGGTTAGAGTATGACGCGTATCTGATTATTTCCTCTGATTTGACGTGTATGTAGGTGAGCACGTTGTAACCTGCCCCCTACTACAAACAACCCCCTGCCCTGCACGCACACGCGTACGCACCCGCACATGCCCACTCACACACGCACACACATATACAAATTCGTATGGAAAGAAAAACTATGACTTGGGTTTAAGGAACTGCACAGGGAGATGTATATTGTAGCGCCTATTTGTCTTTTCTTTGGCAGTATTGCTGTTTTATTTCTTATTTATTTTCTTATATCTGACATATCACAAGAGATGGCTCATGATGGTGGTAGATCATTCATGGAAGATTTGATTCAGCAGGGTCAAGGCAGGATATTTACAGCAATCTGTCTCAAACTTAAAACAGTGTCCAAAGTCAGTATTCAAAATTGCAGAGCATAGTGCTCGATAAGGCCCTAACGTCATAGTTCACTTGCAAATGAAAATGCACAAAAGCAACTAAAGATCACAGTTTAAAAAAAATAAAAAATATCACAGTATCTAAAACTGTTTAATGATTCACTTTTACATTACTGTGCCTTGTCTCGTTTGCTTTGTTGTTGGAGGAAGCACTGTGTAACGGCACAATAAAAAAAAGACTGATTTGCCATGTCATAAAAAGATAAATAAAAACACTTTCTGTGACGGTTAAACAAGTCCATTGTAACACTGAAGAGCTCGGCTTTGTATCAGAAAACTGGTTGTAAATCGCGTGTGACGGGTAAGTGCTTTAATTGGTTACATATATATAGTGGGGATTGATTTTATTCTTAATACAAGGCTGATAAAACGTGACTCACGTGTATCTGGGTAATGGATATCTGAGTGCTGACACTATCAAAATGAAATGAAACAGGTTAGTGATGAAGAGGTTACTTTTTTCACATATTAAACACTTCTTTTGGGAGCCAGATCAATATTCTTCATGTGCTTTTCATTACCACTGAAACATCACTTTTTAGTAAAAAATATATAGGATGAACAATAAAGTACTTTGAGACTTTCATTAGTTTACATTTCCCAGTATGTTGATGAAAACATTTACAGACAGGGGAATACGCCACAGATGATGAAGAGGATGACACAGCCCCAGAACTCAAAGGTGCAAAAATGGCAATAGAAGTTTTTGACCTGCCTGAAACAGAGGACATGTTTTCCCCAACAGAGCTGGACACCACAAAACTTTCCCATAAATTCAGAGAGGTAAGTGTCTGTGCAAGTGGTCTGAGGCAGTTTCTCTTTCTTTTTACTCCATTGATTCTCCAGTGGGATAACTCCATTGTCTTCCCCCTCATTTTATATAATAAATCACATGACGAAAGCCATTGTATTTTGTGTTGATTTTCAGAAAACCAATCCATTCTATCATGTGTTGTTCATTTTCCACTGTAATTAGTGTACTATTTCATGTATTGTGCTACTATCATCTATTATGCACTTTCCACTATTAAATGTATTATGAGTTTTTTAAAAATATAAACTGTATATCATGTATTATGCATTTTAAATTATTTTTATATAACTATCATGCATTATGCATTTCTCTTTATTTTAAGTTTTATGGATTTTCTTTTTGTTACTGCATCCTGTAAAGCGATTTGTGATGGTGGTCCACTAGGAAAGGTGCTATATAAAATAAAGATTGCGTGAATGATTGATTGATATAGTTTCATCAAGAATCTCCATAATCCTGCATTTAACAATACCAGTTTTCTAAATGGCAAAGTAGCATTGCAGATACAGTTCTTTATAAGACAGAATACTCCATGTTGGTTTTAATAATCTCAGTGAACTCAGCCACGGCTTAATTGTGCCATTGTTTAGATTAATTTAATGGAATAGGCCTCAATATATTTTCTTGATCGTAGCTGTCAGTCAGAAGAGGATATTCTTTTAACATTCTGCATAGTGAGCCATTGTTCGTACTGGATGCTCAGATTTACAGCTTACTGCAGTGCAGTACTTTACACAAGCTTTGGGAGTGAAGGATCTTGGTCAGTGAAACTAAGAAGCTTGTTTGCCTTGTTGTTGCTTTGACCCATTTTGTTTTCAACCTTCATATAGTTACAAATCAAGCATGCCGTCACAGAAGCAGAAATCCAGAAGCTGAAGCACAAGGTAAGACAGTTTAAGCATTATATAATGCTATTTTGAGAAGTGCATTACTTTGGCACACAGAATTGTCTTTGGGTGCTAGAGTGTTATACAAGTGTTTTAAGCATGTTTCTATGGTAATTGTATGTCAGTGATTTTAAAATCTGCACATCTGAACAGTATGGATGATACTGCGCCATATACACTAGAAACAGCATTGTAGGCGTTAGCTGAATCCAGTGGAAAAATACTTCAGTTGAAGTCTGTAGGTAAAAAAATCAGCAGCATTGATTGCTGCTGTTGTTTGCTCTACTGTATTGCAGTCCTGTGCAATACTTGTTCAAATGTGAGTTTATAGCCATCTCAAGGAACAGAAGCTCGGAGCAGAAATGTAGTTTTCTCTGGTATACTTTTATACTGATTAATTTAAAATGGTTTCTAAAGAGTAGTCTCTTTGACAGTGTAATATTCTCAAGATAAGCACATATCTCATTGCAAATAGATGCGCCTGAATAACTGGCTCTTTCAGAAGATGCATTTCCTTTTCTACTGTGAACGCCCAGGGAGGATGTTATTTCAGTCAAATCAAAATCGTGTGAAAATGCATGTTTTACACCCATGCAGGCAGTGCTGAGCATGGTTAAAATTACACTGTATAAACTTTATAGTGCTGACAGTATTATTGAAAACGTCATACCCGTAACTAAACAATTAAATCACATGCTCAGCATTTATAATACAGAAACCACATGCAACTTCTACCAAAGTCAGTGTTAAAGCTTTGAACATCATGAATGTGAGCAGAGGATAGTTTTGCCATTCTAGTTGTGTCTGTTATTGATACATAGTCTAACATTCAAGTGCGCTACAGCTTGAGGGACAAGATAGGTACTGCAATCATGCCTCAACTGAATTGACTTTTGTTAACCTATTAAACCTTAATCCAGGTTTTAAACAAGTTAAATATAATGCTTCCTTGTGATCTGCATCAGCCCATGAATACGGAAGTATATATTTTTTCCCACTAATAATAGCGTTGAAGTAAAATTCTGGATTGGGTTCGTCATATGATTAAAGTTTAAAAGAGAAAATGTTTGCCCCCTATCTAATCGACAGTTTCATTATCTTTGTGATCCTCCTACAGTTGCAGACTGCAGAAAAGGAGAAAGTCCTGTGGGAGTGTGAGAAGAACCAGCTGAAACAAAGCATTGAGGACAACAAGAGCAGGATGCTGCAGCTGGAGAGTTACTGGATTGAGGCACAGACACTCTGCCACACCGTCAACGAGCATCTCAAAGAGACCCAGAGCCAGTACCAGGCCCTGGAGAAAAAATACAACAAAGCAAAGAAACTCATAAAAGACTTTCAGCAAAAGTAATTGACAAACAACACTGCTATTTGACTAAGATATTGTGTAAAACATGTATTTGCTGGTGTGATGAAGCAGTAGCTTGCAACATTTGTAAAAAAAAAAAAAAAGTACATGCAGTACATTAATTGGTTTAAAAAAAACATTTTTTAATGTGGTTTAATTAACCAAATTTTTTTTTGTAAAAAAAAAAACCACTAAATATATATATATATATATATATATATATATATATATATATATATATATATATATATATATATATATATATATATATATATATATATATATATATATATATATATATATATATATATATATATATATATATATATATGTGTGTGTGTGTGTGTGTGTGTGTGTGTGTGTGTTGTTATTAATTATTTTACCAGTTGGAAAATTAGTTGTTTCTTGATAATTGTATACCACTATAGTTTCTGTATTCGTAATTTTCCTTTTGCCGTTGCACAGCTTTCCAGTTAGGGTCCTAAATCTTCTTCAATGATATGAAGGTTTTAAGTGCATTTTGATTATTTTTCCATTTAGCTGAACTGTTTGAATTGTCTGACAGGGAACTAGATTTTATCAAACACGAAGAAGTTGAAAGAAAGAAGTTTGAAGACACAGAGAGAGCACACCTGATAGAGATCAAGGGACTGCAAGCCCGGGTAAATAATTCACTTTTGTAATTTATGGTAATACAAGATAAAAGAGCTATGTTTTTTTTTCCATCACGAGTTCACAAGGGCTGTGTGGAGGGTACCACGGGAATTGAAATTAGAAGAGCAGTGCTTGTGACTTCGAAAAGTGGACAAGGTTTCCCCTTGTCTCACGTAGAGTCGCCCTTGCGGAGATGAAACCAAAATGATCAGCATCCAAGGTTGAGAAGCAAACGTTGCTTCCCCAGAGGGGAAATGAAATAGGACAAGTAGCGGACACATCAGTTGGAGTCTCGGTACAACTGCATATGAATTAAGTGCAATTTCCTGTGCTCACATATTATTACATTTTACCTGCTTGTGATGTGCTGTGCAATCCTTGTGCCTAAATACAAATATACATTTTAAATCACTCGTGTTACAGACCAATTTATATCCCGTATACCAATGACTATACACCAACATTAACACATAACACGCAACATATAACACACAAATACACACAGGGGTGAGGCACATTGCCACGGGGATACATTAGTCTACTGTACACCTGGGACACTGTGTCATTTTTTGATTTCTATTAGAAAGAAATATATTTGCACAAGACCACTGGTTGCTCTACAGTACATAAAGCCAAATAACCAGTGACTGAAAATTCTTCACACATTGATTCAAACTATGTTTTGATCGAATACTTCATCAGGGCAAGCTTGAACTTTCTAGTCACACTGCCTTAAAGTGGTCTTACTGTTCAGTAACGGGATTGTCACAGATGGCTTTGTGTGGCGTGTGGGTGGTGACGTCAGGTTTAGGAAGCAGTAATCAAAACAAGGTATGGCGTTTATTAAATAATAAACAAAACAAACACTTATACAAAACACTAAACGAAAAGGGCACAATGGCCAAACAAACAAACAGTAACACGTAGTATTCTGGTTGCGAAACCAGCACACGTAGCAATTGTTTACTTTTTCACCAAAACTCACTGCTCTCCTCTGACACTCTCTGCCTTCTGAGCCGAGAGTGGGTCTTTTATATTCGTAGCTGGAGCCTTAATTACCTATTAATAAATTACCTTATTAAGGCTCCAGTCACATTCCCACGACAGTACACTACGACCACATATAAGTAAACAGTAAATAATAAAAGATGGACGGTACTCGACCACACGCACATAAACACAATAATAATGATCAGGAAGGACATCTTCGTCTGCCTGCATACAAATACAATAATAACAACAAATAAATACATACATAAATAATAAAATACACACAAGGGATGGGCACCCCATCACAGGGATGTGTACGATAAATGGAGATACATTGTAGTGCAGACGTACAAAAATACGTGTTACAAATGTCTAGTAAACCACTTATCAGATTGTGATTAAATTTGCTAAAGATGTTCATTGGCACAAGTTATGAAATGTATCACAATTGTATGGATATTTTACTTTTTAATGAAAGCACTTTCGTGATATATATATATATATATATATATCTATATATATATATTATATATATATATATTATATATATATCCCTATAGTACTGTGCAAAAGTTTTAGGCAGGTGTGGAAAAATGCTGTAAAGTAAGAATGCTTTCAAAAATTGACATGTTAATAGTTTATAATTATCAATTAACAAAATGCAAAGTGAATGAACAGATGAAAAATCTACATCAAACCAATATTTGGTGTGACCACCCTTTGCCTTCAAAACAGCATCAATTCTTCCGTGTACACTTGCACACAGTTTTTGAAGGAACTTGGTAGGTAGGTTGGCCCAAACATATTGGAGAACTAACCACAGTTCTTCTGTGGATTTAGGCAGCCTCAGTTGCTTCTCTCTCTTCATGTAATCCCAGACAGACTCGATGATGTTGAGATCAGGGCTCTGTGGGGGCCATACCATCACTTCCAGGACTCCTCGTTCTTCTTTACACTGAAGATAGTTCTTAATGACTTTTGCTGTATGTTTGGGGTCATTGTCATGCTGCAGAATAAATTTGGGGCCAATCAGATGCCTCCCTGATGGTATTGCATGATATATAAGTACCTGCATGTACTTCTCAGCACTGAGAATACCATTAATTCTGACCAATTCCCCAACTCCATTTGCAGAAATGCAGCCCCAAACTTGCAAGGAACCTCCACCATGCTTCACTGTTGCCTGCAGATACTCATTCATGTACTGCTCTGTACTGCACTGACTTTGTGCAAGTGTACCTAGAAGAATTGATGCTGTTTTGAAGGCAAAGGGTGGCCACACCAAATATGGATTTGATTTAGATTTTTCTTCTGTTCACTCACTTTGCATTTAGTTAATTGATAAATATAATCTATTAACATGTCTATTTTTGAAGGCATTCTTACTTTACAGTATTTTTTCACACTTGCCTAAAACTTTTGCACAGTACTGTGTATATATACAGTGGCAGAGAGAATTGGTCAGGGGTCTGAATACTTTTGCAAGCCACTGGTCAGGGGTCTGAATACTTTATATATACATACATACATACATATATATATATATATATATATATATATATATATATATATATATATATATATATATATATTTTCTATATTTTATATATGTAGATAGATGTGGGCTTGTTAGGTGTAGTTGCAACGTTACAAATCGTAGGCACCCCCACGCAGATCGAATGTGTGTTCTAGCGTAGCTTACGAATCTCTATCTTGAGGAACGGTCTGACCGGTACAAAATGGAGCTCAGGTGAACAACAACAATAACACTGCAGAGAGCCGGTCCTTCCACGGGGTTGTGAGGAGAGGCCCCTCACAAGAAGCGATAGAAAGCTTAGAAGGAGGGCAGATGTCTTGCCAGACTGGCCCAAATGGGGGTGAGTCTAAAATGTAGAAATGTATTGGTTATACAAAACAGTAACACTTTGCCGGAAATCCAGTAGCCTTTCAATCCAAACAAGTGTCAGCATTGTTTTCTGAAAAAAGAAAGAAAATCAATCATGTTTTAGAAAAAAAAATAAACTGTTAAAGCTAATGACTTTGTGAATTTCCACCTTTAAATTTGAATTCTAAATTGTGTTGTGTTGGTAGGTTGTTTCTCTTAGCTTTCACTATGCATCAACATGCACTGTTGGCTTGGCTTTTTAGTATTTAAGAAATAATTTAGTACTAGGAAATGCTGAAGTATATTTCCTAATCACAATGTGTTGCCTTTTGTGGACCCTTTAGTTGTGGAATATTGATAAAACTGCTGAAGTAAGCCATTTGTGTTGGATGATGTTCTAGTGTTTTATATTTTCCATGTTGCTATGGTGACGGTCATTTTTATAATTTTTTTCATATTAAGCAATACTGAAAGAAAAATCAATTCAAAGACTTCCAGTTGAAACATTGTCAAAGAATTGGAATAGTTACTTTTAGTATTAATCTTTATTTTATATAGTGCCTTTCATAGTGGACCACCATCACAAAGTGCTTTACAAGATACAAGACAAGGGTGTGTGAACTATGCATCAACTGCAGAGCCACTTACAACAACGTCTCACCCGAAAGACGGAGCACAAGGTTAAGTGACTTGTTCGGGGTCACACATTGAGTTAGTGACTGAGCTGGGATTTGAACCGGGAACCTCCTGGTATACCTCCACATATACAGTATAAAGCAAGGCAGACAGCAAAAAATGAAAATCTTCCTCTGTTAAAATTAAACTTTATGCGGTGGATAGAGTAAGAAAAAGCAGCAGTTTCAAAAGATATAAATGTTGCAGAATTTGCATTGCGTGGATGGCTAAAAGACGAAGAAAAGCGGTTTTCTTGATAAGATTGACTCCAAAGACGACTGCTCTGGGAAAAAAATGTGCTCCGCTAAAGAATGAGTCAAGCTGCTGTTAATTTGGCTTGTGGGCATTGTAGATCATTTCAGGAACAAAAATGCCAATATTCGTTATAAGCAAAACACAAGTAACGTGGTCTCCTAATTATGTACCCCGACAACTGCATTATAATGGGGTAGTACTGTACTACCATTGAGTGTTATAGCATGCTTTGACATTTTTTAAACATACATTTTGAGATAACTTCTCAAGAGACAGGCCCGGTGAACAACATAAGAATCTGTACAAAAAAATCATATCGATCATCTTTAAATAATTTATCAAAAAATATGTTTTTACATTTTTTTTTTTTTTTTATGTGAGAGGAGTATTTTAATCTGACCCCAGTATCGAAAACTCATAGACCCAGGGTTTTCAGTCCTCTCCATATCATTTACATACAGTATGCTTCCATGCATCCATAATGTTTAATTAGCCTAGCATTCATAAGGATACATTTGAGAGAGAAGAACGCAGTATTTCATTCTTGCTGGGCTTGGTAGCATAAATGAACTTGATTGATGAATTGTTTGAAAGCAACACACACCCTTGAATAAAAAGTGTGTTCTAAACAAGTTAACTCTTGGATGTTTCACCACCCAGTAGCAGGTCTCAATCTTACCTAATAAATAACCTACAATGTGAATTAAACTGCTGGCATTTTAATAACCTCCAACAGCTCATCCTCAAACCCGCTTACAAAATAGGAATAGAAAATTCTGTTTTCAATCAACATGTATCAAGTAATAATGTAAGCTCCAAAGCCAAGCAAGGAAACTAACTCTCTTGATTACAGACATTAGAGGTGAGGCTACACTTCTTGCCATAACATGCTCAGAGAAGCCCACTGGTTGTTTCCTGTGGATTGTTGCCTTGTCCATTTAGTAGGTGTAAAATGAAAACTTGTTCATCATCAGCCCATCTATTCAATCCAGCCCTTTATAGTCTGTTGGATTATATAAATCTGATGTTATTTCATTATAATCAGGTTGTATTTGAAGTACGGTCGCAGACAAAAGTATTGGCACCCTACGCTTAATATAGGATAATTCAAGAAAACATGTTAAATACAAGCATTTAGTGAACATTAACCACTAGTTATTATTGGCAGTGACCAAACTACACAATTTCTGGTAGTTTAACAAACAATCTTTAGAATTTTTTTATTTTATTTTTTTATAATACTTAAGCAATTTCAAATATGTGTTCATGACAAGAGTATTGGCACCTTTAAATTAAAAGTACATAAACGTGTAATAGAACTAATTAAAATATAAATGCAATAAAAACCATTGCACAGTAACTAAGCTGCATTTTAAAGTCAGTAACTAGAAAAGGAGGTCACTATTTCCAACTTCTGTTGAACAAGAACAGAAAGAGTTGTACAGCAGGTAGGAGAATTTGATAAAACAAATCCAAGATTAAAATCCAAAGATTTAAAGAAAGATTTAGAAGCATCAGGCATAATAGTGCATGAAAGAACTGTATGAAGAACACAGAACACAGAGTTAACACAAACCTCACAGTCAGTCAGTTCCAGATTATTAAAGTATAAATCCTTTGGATGTTAAGAGACTAGGGTGTACACCGGAGCAGTGAGCAAGTTAATTTTAGAAGTGCTGTACATTTCTTAATATTTCTAGAGAGAGAAAGACTAGTCTTAAGTAGAAATCATCTTGTTCAGGAACAACGGTATGCAGCCCATTAAGCTCCACTCTGCTGGGAAGAGAAACTATTGATGTCACAGTTTAAGCTGCACTGTACAATAGCCCTGGTATACCCTGACGTGCTTCGAGTTACTGTGAGTTTACTGCACTATAGGGCTGATTTTCCATGGAATCCACTGTTGCTCCTTCTTGCCGTTTTATAATTTAGAACACTGTAGTGTTTTTGTTTTATAATGTATCTTCATAAATTCCTTTCACGTTTTGAAGATTTTAATGAAGCCGTCCCTGAAACAGAGAGGCTAGACAGCAATGTGTTGAAGACACGGGTGCAGCTTTCGGTGAAGAGTAAAAGACACAGACCCTCCCGAGCCAGGCTGCGGGACAGCGTCAGCTCCACTGATGAGGAGGACAGCCTGGAGAGGAGGGTAAGAGACAGAGAACCTGAGACTGGGTATTAAATATGCAGCTTTCTGAAATCATACAATATTGAAGTATGTTCCAGCATTAAAATAGCTGCAGATGTTATTCTGCCAGTTACTGTCCTGTACCCCGGAGTTTGAAAACAGCGTTACAAATGTAATTTTGATTTTATGGCACCCCTACTTTTAATTACATTTCACAAACAAATGCTTAGACTGCAAAATCAATCCTGAGAATGTGTTGGTAAAGGTAATTGGCTATATATATATATATATATATATATATATATATATATATATATATATATATATATATATCTATATATAGTTGAATGTGTCAACTTCCTGTTATGACTTCTTCCATTAAGAAGGTATATTTTTATCTTTTATATAGAATATATTATATATATATATATATATTATATATATATCTATATAATATATATTTTTTTTTTTGCCAGAAGTGTACTGAATGAGTTCAAAGTGTACTGCCATCTCTGGTTCAAATAAGATCTGCAGGTGATTGTTACAATGCAATTGTTTGTGAGGGGATTGTTTTAATTAGGATGTTTTTAATGCTGGCTATTGTTTAAGGTACAATGCAGAACACAATGTACTGTAGCATTGCACTTTTAAAGTTTCACCTCACAATTTAAATATTTAATTTCGATGTATTCATGGAAGGAGTTGTATCAGTATTTACAGTCTTCTATGAGATGTGAAAGCTACAATCTTTGACTTTGAATACCAACTTTATTTTGGTGACACCCTAGTTTTCGGTTCACTGAGCTACGAAACTCAAAGTGACAAGTTGGTCTTACAGTGTTTAATATATGAAGTACAGTTTATTGTTCTAAGCTATATATACTATAATGACTGCTAAATTAAAACATTTAAACATGCCAATTGATCCATCACGAGGAACTCACCATTAAACCTAAATGGCACTTGACAGACACGTTTTACACTAGTTTCAAGCTGCATCCTTCAGCTCAGCTTCAGAGATAATTAGTGTCTTTTTAAACAAGGCCCCTCTCCTGTCCGCCTCCACTGCAGATTGTGCCTGCTTGGCAATCAGATCTGGCTGAGTGTTCTAGAAAAGCTACAGGCAGCTTCATTAAAATGAAGGTTGTATGATGTCAGGAAGTGTCCACTCACCAATACAGTTTTCTACATTACTTAACCCTTTTCTGCTTTTAACCTGATATGCAAAAGAAAATAGAGCTTTGAGAGCATGATTGATATTTTCTTGTGAACTTACTTCCTCAGGCTTCAGATGGTTCTGGCAGCCCCATGCACAGTGCCAGGTCTCCTCTCTCTGCGACTCTGAGAACACGTTCACCTGCATCAGACTCAGACACCTGCACCCTGTTCACTGCGGCCCTCTCATCTGAGTGTACACCAAAAAACCAAGAGGAAGTGCAAGAGCAGGCTGGGAAGACACCTGCAGACACACCCACATCACCCCCCTGCAAGTCCTGCTGCAGCTCGGATGCATCTCTGCACAGTCATCCACAGCGGAATAAAGAAGGTATTTCAATCTTCTAAAAGGGCACCTGCAGATGCATTATCTTCCTCCCATTTCAATAAAGTGTTTTGATGCAATAAATTATACCAGTTCAAGTTTCTATTGAGTTTCAGCTGGCTTGTATTTATTTTTTTGTTTGTTTATTTTTTAAGGTTGTTAAACTGAATTTGCTTTTAGTGTGCCACGATGACTTACATATTAATTTTAAACACACAAATTACTCCTAAAATTCACTTCACATACCTTTATATAGTACATAAACTCTACATGCAGCATTTAGGATTACACATTATACTTGCTTTACTATATTAAAATGCATTTTTTAAAAGTTGTACTACATTTTATTTGTAATAAGTTTATTTTTCTTTGTTCATCTAGATGCTGTTGTTAGGAAACTGACTGTGTTGAACGTGTCTGACTTTGCAGATCTTCAGTCTCCAGTGCGTTCCAGCCCTCACCTCGGACAGGAAGAAAAGACAAAAAGGAAGCTTATTGATCTTGGGTAAGACATTCAATTCATACCTAAGCTGTTCCTTTATTCATACTCTTAATTAAGTGCAGAACAAGGATTACACATGAAATGTCATGCAATTGACCTCATGCAGAGTATTAATACAAATAAGTATCATTAAGTTAGAAGAGGAATTAAGAGCTGTATAAACATACTTGAAACACTTGAAATTAAGTTTGTTTTGAGTGAGTTTGCTGTGTGATTACAGGGCTCCCCAGCGACGGAGCTCTGGCAAAGGGAAGAAGGGGAGAGAAAATGATAAAGAAACTAAAAGCTTGTCATCTGGAAGCAGGTATGTAGGAAAGACATCAGCTGATGAAGGCATCGGTATACGTAGAAACAGGGCGGAAAGTATATCAAAACAGCTGCTTCATTAACATTTACTGTAATCCATAAACTAAGAATATTAATCCATATCCATTTGAACCATCCCATGCTTATGCCTTCGCTCAGTAAGTCTACATGTACCAGCAAGCTGCATCTCATTTTATCCATGAGAAGCCACTGCCATTTCTCAGCTTTTTCTAACTGGATTTTTTATTCTGATTCATAGAGCAGCTTGTACAGGTTTATGCTACTAGAAGTGGTGGTGATGGGATGAAGCAGGAACTTGGTATCATTTTCTTGGGAAAATTAGTCAAAGGTTCACTTGATTTGCTCTGTTGGAGGAGTCTACAGCTATGGTCAAACCTTTTGCATCACCCTATAAAATTAACTAATTTTACTTCATAAAGTCAAGTGAAACCTGGTAAATAAGGTTACATTAACATATTTCATTACATACCATTTTACAGTTTTCCATATACTTAATGAGAAACTGGCAAAAATTTAAAAAATTGAAATCTAACATGAAATACTATACTACTGTTATGGCTTCCGGTAGACTTTTACCATCTAAATTATGTTCATATAGTTTTAGCTATAGGTCTGCCTCATTCACTTGATTTGCTTGGAAGAGCTCTGACTCTGATCAAAAGGATGAGATCAGACAGAAGTAATAGTACTGAATCTCTGGGTATTTTACAGCTCTGAACAAAGCAGTGAACAGTGAGTCATGCCCTGATAGAGGTTTCAGCTTCACTTACTCTGCTGTGGAACATGAAGCTGAAGTCATTATGGTGACAAAACGACAGCTTGGATTATTAAAAGCTGCACTTGAATAATACTGTCACCGGGTCAGGTCTGCTGGATACCAAGTGCCCACAATGTGTTACCATGCAGAAGTTTTAGTTCCCTGTGCAGACCATTATTTTCTACATGACGATCAAAGCATGCTAGGAAATATTTAAATATTAGCAGTGAATTATGTTCTGTTCTGAAAGTAAATTTGAATTATGGTGCTGTTATGCTTTTAGCTGCTTTAAAATGACACTGATAAATAACTTGTGGTAAAAAAAAAAATGCAATTCTAATAGTGTCCAAATATCAACCTTCGAAGCTATAGCTCAGTTTTAAAAAGGTATACAGTGCCATATCCTTGTTTTGATCTGATTTGATTTTGTTTTTACAAAGTAAATGATGTTGTCCTAAAAACATATCTCTAGGGCATCTACGGAGACCCAGGAACGCTCAATGAGTACAACGTCTTCCTCCCCCCTGCCTCCTTGTGTACCGCTCTCCTGGTTTGGAGAAGGGGTCAAGGATTATGCATCATCAAGCAACTTTCCCTCTCCCACTAGCTCGACAGAGCCTTCTTCTGAAAACAGCCCAGAAAAACACAAAGCTAAGGTATGGAAGTATATAAATACATTGTGAACACCAATTGAGTCTGACAGGCAACCTCTAAATCTTTTTTTAGCTACTGTTCCAAATACACTTTCGTTACCGTCCGTAACACACACACACACACACACACACACACACACACACACACACACACACACACACACACACACCCCTTGTTATATCAGCCCTCGCTATACTACGGATTTGGCTATACCGCGGTGCTGAAGTTGTCCTCCAGAGTCAAATCCAAATGCATACTGTCATACTGTCAGTTTTTTTTTATTTTTATTGAAGTTACATTAACACTGAAATCAAATATCAATTACAGAACAAAGAAATATTATACATTTAAAAATACTGTGCATTTTATTGAAAATACAGTTGTAAGTGAACTTTTAAAAAGTATACATTGCAAATTATAACTGTAATTGAAATCTGTATGTCCCAACAGCTGTGCTAATTTCTCAGCATTGTGTCTCATAGTAATCCCAGATACAGGCACATTCTGATCATGGGCATTTTTAAACCACAAAACCAAGGTGTCCTCAACATTCAGGGTATTGAGCAAATTGGAAATGCTGACAACTCGCACAATTTGTTGTTCGCAGGCCTCTGTAATTGTGTCCTGGTTTTACAGAATGGTTGAGAAATCGCGGTTTCGGGGATGTTGAAATCTGCAGCAGCCTCTTGTGCAGTGGTATAATATCCCCCGCTTTCAACACCTCCACACTTATCTGCAAGGATAATGCAATTTGTTTTCATGGGAGTGGCATTGATGCATGAGCACTATGGCAACTCGAAAACTTTGTCTATGCAACTTGAAATGCATTCTAGCATCAGTAGTCCAAAACACAGTAAAGAAGCGCAAATCTGGAAGTTAATACATTTTTCAATGTCCTTTCCACTCAGCTGTTCTACCTTCCCAATGTCCTTTCCACTCAGTTGTTCTACCTTCCCAATGTCCTTTCCACTCAGCTGTTCTACACATACACACACTGTATTTTAGATGTGCAATCTTTTATATATTTATGTAAATTTAAAAGAGCCATATTAAAGCTGAGCTGTGTTTTTTTCCGTCAGGTTATTAGACTGTTGCAATGATTTAGGGGTGTGTACATAACATACAGTGCATAATATAAATAAAATGCACTTCTAATAGTCATCATTACAATAACACTAAATTAAAGCACTTACCTTTGCCTTTTTTATTCCGATAAAAATTGCCAATTCATCACTGCAACAGTACAATAAAGTGCACTCTATTCCAATGAAATGGGAAAACTGCAATTTACTGATTTTCATAAAGTCACCAACTGGATGTTTTATTGCTACTAGATTAACCCCAGTGTCTGTTATATTTTAGACAGTGGATCATGATCTTTGGGATTAGTCACGTTGAAGATGCTTGGGTTTCCTTTTTAGGGTTAGATTCAGTAGCAGAGCACACATTAATAGTGACTGTGTGTGTTTTATATACTGTAGTCATGTGAATGAAATGTTTATTTCTAACAGAGAGTCCTGCACTGGCCACATTTCTTCTCACAGTCATATAACGTGGTATCGTATTTATTCTTGTTTTCTCATGTTCACTTCAGTCACTTCCACTAATGAAAACACTTTCTAATCAAGTATAATTTGATTTGAAATGCCATTCTTAATTTTAAATAAATAAATAAATCGATGTGGATATTATATCAGTTCAAATCAACACTCGATTCCAATAATTGCAAAACGTGTTGATTTTTTTGATGCATTCATTTTTTTCTTTAAAGGGTATGTAAGGACCTTTTTTATTTTATTGTTACATGTTCCCATGTGTTGCTACATCTGTTTAAGTAAGGTGTGTGTATTGTTTTAATAATTTTAATTATTTAATATTAAGTTTATTATTTTTTAAATGTATTGCATTCCCTGCCTCAAGATGGCTTCACGTGTACCTGCATGGACCTCTCACAACTACATTTCCTGTCATCCTCCTGCTCATTGGTATCAGTTACATATGTGAGCAGGATGATGATGGGAAATGTAGTTCTGAGAGGTCCGTGCGGGTACATGTGAAGCCATCTTGAGGCAGGGAATGCAATTTAAAAGTTTAAAAAAGTAAAACAATGCACACACCTTACGTAAACAGTTGTAGCAACACATGGGAACATGTAACACAATAAAATAAAAAGGTCCTTGTATCCCCTTTAAGAAACTGTTCATACTAATGTTTTTTTTTTAAATAATTTGTGTTCAATTTTTCACAGAATTTCATTGATGATTTAAGTCCCAGTAGCACAAGCTCTACAAATGTTGGTGGTTTGGTAGCAGAACCTAAAATAACAGGTCGATCGCACACCTTGGTTTTGTCTTCGGATGAGGTGAATATGCACATTCTCTGAATATTGCATCAACCCTTCCTTCCTATCAGCATGAGCAAGTGGGTACCGTGGCAACACTTTGAAACCGCTTCTGAACATTCCAGAATGAGGTGCCGCTCAGGATGGCAATTTCAATCTGTGCCTGAACATGTGAGGTGTCTGACCAGTAAGGGTTGCTGATGAGCAATAAGGTGAACTAAACCCAGCAGACTTTCCTTCACAACCCCAGCTAAGATTGGCACAGGCAGGATTCGAACTAGCAACCTCCTGATCATAAGAACATAAGAACATAAGAACATAAGAAAGTTTACAAACGAGAGGAGGCCATTCGGCCCATCTTGCTCGTTTGGTTGTTAGTAGCTTATTGATCCCAAAATCTCATCAAGCAGCTTCTTGAAGGATCCCAGGGTGTCAGCTTCAACAACATTACTGGGGAGTTGATTCCAGACCCTCACAATTCTCTGTGTAAAAAAGTGTCTCCTATTTTCTGTTCTGAATGCCCCTTTTTCTAAACTCCATTTGTGACCCCTGGTCCTTGTTTCTTTTTTCAGGCTGAAAAAGTCCCTTGCGTCCACACTGTCAATACCTTTTAGAATTTTGAATGCTTGAATTAGGTCGCCACGTAGTCTTCTTTGTTCAAGACTGAACAGATTCAATTCTTTTAGCCTGTCTGCATATGACATGCCTTTTAAGCCCGGAATAATTCTGGTCGCTCTTCTTTGCACTCTTTCTAGAGCAGCAATATCTTTTTTATAGCGAGGTGACCAGAACTGCACACAATATTCAAGATGAGGTCTTACAAGTGCATTGTACAGTTTTAACATTACTTCCCTTGATTTAAATTCAACACTTTTCACAATGTATCCGAGTATCTTGTTAGCCTTTTTTATAGCTTCCCCACATTGCCTAGATGAAGACATTTCTGAGTCAACAAAAACTCCTAGGTCTTTTTCATAGATTCCTTCTCCAATTTCAATATCTCCCATATGATATTTATAATGTACATTTTTATTTCCTGCGTGCAGTACCTTACACTTTTCTCTATTAAATGTCATTTGCCATGTGTCTGCCCAGTTCTGAATCTTGTCTAGATCATTTTGAATGACCTTTGCTGCTGCAACAGTGTTTGCCACTCCTCCTACTTTTGTGTCGTCTGCAAATTTAACAAGTTTGCTTACTATACCAGAATCTAAATCATTAATGTAGATTAGGAATAGCAGAGGACCTAATACTGATCCCTGTGGTACACCGCTGGTTACCACACTCCATTCTGAGGTTTTTCCTCTAATCAGTACTTTCTGTTTTCTACATGTTAACCACTCCCTAATCCATGTACATGTGTTTCCTTGAATCCCAACTGCGTTCAGTTTGAGAATTAATCTTTTGTGCGGGACTTTGTCAAAAGCTTTCTGGAAATCTAAATAAACCATGTCATATGCTTTGCAATTATCCATTATCGATGTTGCATCCTCAAAAAAATCAAGCAAGTTAGTTAGACACGATCTCCCTTTCCTAAAACCATGTTGACTGTCTCCCAGTACTCTGTTACCATATAGGTAATTTTCCATTTTGGCTCTTATTATAGTTTCCATAAGTTTGCATATAATAGAAGTCAGGCTTACTGGTCTGTAGTTACCTGGTTCAGTTTTGTTTCCCTTTTTGTGGATCGGTATTACGTTTGCAATTTTCCAGTCTGTCGGTACCACCCCTGTGTCAAGAGACTGCTGCATGATCTTGGTTAGCGGTTTGTAAATTACTTCTTTCATTTCTTTGAGTACTACTGGGAGGATCTCATCCGGCCCAGGGGATTTGTTTATTTTAAGAGCTCCTAGTCCCTTTAACACTTCTGCCTCAGTTATGCTAAAGTTATTTAAAACTGGATAGGAACTGGATGACATGTGGGGCATGTTGTCAGTATCTTCCTTTGTAAAAACTTGTGAAAAGTAATCATTTAACATATTTGCTATTTTTTTTTCTTCCTCTACGATTTTGCCATTTGTATCTCTTAAACATTTAATCTCCTCTTTGAATGTTCTCTTGCTGTTGTAATATTGGAAAAACATTTTGGAATTGGTTTTAGCTCCCTTAGCAATGTTCATTTCTATTTCTCTCTTGGCCTTTCTAACTTCCTTTTTGACTTGCATTTGCAGTTCTGTGTACTCTTTCTGTGTACTTTCTTTTTGGTCCTTTTTTAATGCTCTGTAAAGTGCCTTTTTTCGCTGAATATTTTTTTTAATTGATCTATTAAACCATTTTGGCAATTTAGTTTTACATTTAGATTTGTCTACTTTAGGGATATAATTGTTTTGCGCCTCTAGTACTACGTTTTTGAAGAACAACCATCCTTCTTCTGTGGGTGTTTTCTCTATTTTACTCCAATCTACTTCTGTTAGTCTCTGTTTCATGCCTTCATAGTTTGCTTTTCTAAAATTGTAAACCTTAGCTTTAGTCTTTACTTTTGAGGATTTAAAAAACACTTCAAATGAGACCATGTTGTGGTCTGAGTTTGCCAGTGGTTCTCTGACCTCTGTTTTAGTTATTCTATCTTCGTTATTTGAAAAGACTAAATCAAGGCATGCCTCCCCTCTAGTGGGTGCCTTCACAAATTGTGTTAGGAAGCAGTCATTTGTCATTTCCACCATTTCTATTTCATCCTTCGCGCTACCCACCGGGTTTTCCCATTTTATTTGGGGGAAGTTGAAATCCCCCATTAGTATGGCTTCTCCTTTGCTACACACATTTCTAATGTCATTGTATAACAGATTATTGTGCTCACCGTCTGAATCTGGCGGTCTATAGCATGCTCCTATTATTATGCCTTTTGAATTTTTGTCTGTTATTCTGACCCATATTGATTCGGTTTTATTTTCTTTGTCCAGGTTTAACACCTGGGCTTCAAGACTGTTTCTTATGTATAGCGCTACCCCTCCTCCTCTTCTGTCCTGCCTGTCTTTCCTATACAGTGTATACCCACAAATATTATATTCGTCCCCATCACTCTCAGATAACCACGTTTCTGTAACACCTATCACATCATAGTTACCTGTTAGTGCAGTAGCTTCAAGTTCTAGAATTTTGTTTCTGATACTTCTAGCATTTAGATAAACACATTTAATGGTTGTCTTACCTGAGTTGTTGTTCTTGTTTTGATGCGGTCTCCCTTCTGTTTTTTTGTTGATTTCTCCCCCCTTCCTTTCTAGTTTAAATGCTTCCGAACCTGCTCGAGGATCTTTTCTCCAAGTAGACTAGTTCCCTTGTTATTTAAATGCAGTCCATCCCGTCTATACAGATAGTCCTCGTTGTAGAAAGTGGTCCAATGATCAAGATAGGTGAAGCCTTCCCGTGTGCACCACGTCTTCAACCATTGGTTTTGATTTATTATTTCCAGCTGTCCATATGGTCCTTTGCAAGGTGCGGGTAGTATACCAGAAAATACCACAGTTTTGGTTTTCTCTTTTAATTTCCTTCCTAGCTCTCTGAATTTGTTTTGCAGGGATTTTGGTCTGTCTCTTCCAATGTTGTTTGTACCGATGTGGACGACTACTACCGGGTCGTCTCCTGTTCGTTCTAGGAGCCTGTCCACGTTTTCAGTGATGTGCTTGACCGAGGCTCCCGGAAGGCAGCACACTGTTGTAGTAAGGGGGTCCAAACTGCGAACTGAACTTGCTGTGTTTCTCAATATGGAGTCCCCAACAATCATGACCTCCCTTCTTTTTGCTGTCTGGTCACCACTGTCAATGGGGTCCTGGATGTTGTTCCTTTCATTCTCTTGTTGTTGGTTCTGCTCATCACAATTCTGAAGTGACTCAAATCTGTTGGTTGTTTTGATTTCTGGTGGTTGTGTTTGACGAAGTTTCTTTTTTTCCCTGCTTCTGCCTACCTGAACCCAGCTGTTCTGACCTTCTATCTCCCTGGTGGCTTTCAGTCTGTTAGGGGTGATGCAGACTTCCATGAATTGTGGGTGTGCCAGTTCCTCAAGATCTTGTTGCTGTCTCACTTCTTCCAGCTCCATTTCTAGCATGCTTACTAGTTTATGCAAATCCTGGATCGCGCGGCACTTTACGCACACTTGGTTTAGCTCCGCTGGGTTTTCTCGGATTTCCCACATCAAGCAGGTGTCACAGATTACTGGCTTGAAGACCATGTTGAGGGTTTTTTTTTTTTTTGAAGTTTAGTTTCTTCTGCAGCCGTCAACCTGCTTTCAAACTGCTTCGAAACTGCTCTGTACTTTTCCACGCTGTACTTCTCCCACTTGCTGTCGCTTCCACTCGCTGTCGCTGGGAAGACTGCCTCGTTTAACTGCGTTGTTCTGCTGTGCTGTCGGCTCCTCCCCTCGCCCGTGTCTCAAAACGGCGCTGAATTTGAATCAGCTGCTCCGAGTTTCAGCTTGTTTGTTATCAGAAAAACACACGCGGCTGTGTTTTTCCCCAATGTCCTCTGTTTTCTGATTAAAGCAATTCAAGATGCAATTTCTCCTTTCTGCTTCGAAACTGCTCTGTACTTTTCCACGCTGTACTTCTCCCACTTGCTGTCGCTTCCACTCGCTGTCGCTGGGAAGACTGCCTCGTTTAACTGCGTTGTTCTGCTGTGCTGTCGGCTCCTCCCCTCGCCCGTGTCTCAAAACGGCGCTGAATTTGAATCAGCTGCTCCGAGTTTCAGCTTGTTTGTTATCAGAAAAACACACGCGGCTGTGTTTCCCCAATGTCCTCTGTTTTCTGATTAAAGCAATTCAAGATGCAATTTCTCCTTTCTGCTTCGAAACTGCTCTGTACTTTTCCACGCTGTACTTCTCCCACTTGCTGTCGCTTCCACTCGCTGTCGCTGGGAAGACTGCCTCGTTTAACTGCGTTGTTCTGCTGTGCTGTCGGCTCCTCCCCTCGCCCGTGTCTCAAAACGGCGCTGAATTTGAATCAGCTGCTCCGAGTTTCAGCTTGTTTGTTATCAGAAAAACACACGCGGCTGTGTTTCCCCAATGTCCTCTGTTTTCTGATTAAAGCAATTCAAGATGCAATTTCTCCTTTCTGCTTCGAAACTGCTCTGTACTTTTCCACGCCTGTACTTCTCCCACTCGCTGTCGCTTCCACTCGCTGTCGCTGGGAAGACTGCCTCGTTTAACTGCGTTGTTCTGCTGTGCTGTCGGCTCCTCCCCTCGCCCGTGTCTCAAAACGGCGCTGAATTTGAATCAGCTGCTCCGAGTTTCAGCTTGTTTGTTATCAGAAAAACACACGCGGCTGTGTTTCCCCAATGTCCTCTGTTTTCTGATTAAAGCAATTCAAGATGCAATTTCTCCTTTCTGCTTCGAAACTGCTCTGTACTTTTCCACGCCTGTACTTCTCCCACTTGCTGTCGCTTCCACTCGCTGTCGCTGGGAAGACTGCCTCGTTTAACTGCGTTGTTCTGCTGTGCTGTCGGCTCCTCCCCTCGCCCGTGTCTCAAAACGGCGCTGAATTTGAATCAGCTGCTCCGAGTTTCAGCTTGTTTGTTATCAGAAAAACACACGCGGCTGTGTTTCCCCAATGTCCTCTGTTTTCTGATTAAAGCAATTCAAGATGCAATTTCTCCTTTCTGCTTCGAAACTGCTCTGTACTTTTCCACGCTGTACTTCTCCCACTTGCTGTCGCTTCCACTCGCTGTCGCTGGGAAGACTGCCTCGTTTAACTGCGTTGTTCTGCTGTGCTGTTGGCTCCTCCCCTCGCCTGTGTCTCAAAACGGCGCTGAATTTGAATCAGCTGCTCCGAGTTTCAGCTTGTTTGTTATCAGAAAAACACACGCGGCTGTGTTTCCCCAATGTCCTCTGTTTTCTGATTAAAGCAATTCAAGATGCAATTTCTCCTTTCTGCTTCGAAACTGCTCTGTACTTTTCCACGCTGTACTTCTCCCACTTGCTGTCGCTTCCACTCGCTGTCGCTGGGAAGACTGCCTCGTTTAACTGCGTTGTTCTGCTGTGCTGTCGGCTCCTCCCCTCGCCCGTGTCTCAAAACGGCGCTGAATTTGAATCAGCTGCTCCGAGTTTCAGCTTGTTTGTTATCAGAAAAACACACGCGGCTGTGTTTCCCCAATGTCCTCTGTTTTCTGATTAAAGCAATTCAAGATGCAATTTCTCCTTTCTGCTTCGAAACTGCTCTGTACTTTTCCACGCTGTACTTCTCCCACTTGCTGTCGCTTCCACTCGCTGTCGCTGGGAAGACTGCCTCGTTTAACTGCGTTGTTCTGCTGTGCTGTCGGCTCCTCCCCTCGCCTGTGTCTCAAAACGGCGCTGAATTTGAATCAGCTGCTCCGAGTTTCAGCTTGTTTGTTATCAGAAAAACACACGCGGCTGTGTTTCCCCAATGTCCTCTGTTTTCTGATTAAAGCAATTCAAGATGCAATTTCTCCTTTCTGCTTCGAAACTGCTCTGTACTTTTCCACGCTGTACTTCTCCCACTTGCTGTCGCTTCCACTCGCTGTCGCTGGGAAGACAGCGACAGCGAGTGGACACACCTTGCACTCATGCCTTTCCTGGATGAGACATCAGGGACCCTAATACAATGTTTACTGAGTATCAAGTTTTTGTTTGTGTCTTTATATTCTCTGTTCTACTTTCCTGGATATATCTTTGCCCCACGCTTCGTTCGTTTCTGTGCTTTTCATGTTATATTTGTCTATTTTTATTTGTCCTGATAACCCTGTTCCTCCTATTCTTTCCGACTGCCTCTCAGAGCTTGGATATGATAGATGATGAGGTGAGATACTGACCGATTCTGACTGTGTTTTGCATCATCTCATTGCATACTGTACATATGCTGTCCCCAAGGCAATAGTGCCTGCACAATCCTTCACCCTTGACCGCTACTTGTAATTACACTGTGTAACAAATTTTTTTTTTTTTGTTCCTGGGTAGTAAGTGTTATTTCCTAATTGCTTATGCCTCAAAAGTATAGAAAATGGCTATTATTCCCCACAGACTTTGCTTTTGTGACCAGGACAGTGATATTTCAAAATATCACTATTTATTTATTTACTATATATTTACAGTATAATCGTAAATCTCGAAAAACTACTCACTTCTAAATCTATTGTATTCATTTTTGTATTACTTTAGTATAAATACATGTTATTTTGGATTCATATGTTGTTTTTTTCTGACTTTATGTGAACGAAAAGACACACATTTGCCCGTTTTCCCATTGGAAATAGTGATATTTTGAAATATCACTGTCCTGGTCACAAAAGCAAAGTTTGTGGGGATAATAGCCATTTTCTATACTTTCGAGGCATAAGCAATTAGGAAATAACACTTACTACCCAGGAACAAAAATTGTGTTACATAGTGTTATTCTTTGTGCACTTTAAAAGAAAAAGTCCAGGTTTGGAAAACCATTCAAACGCTTCGTGTCTTGTACTTTTCATAAATATTGGTCTTTTGTAGTCATGCTTAAACCAGGTTGGTATATACAGGATATAATGTTAAGAGCTGTTTTCATTGTATGCGTACAGATTCTTGATGAGAGACAGTCACCCAAACATAACCAGTGGCAGAATCGAACTGTTCTCGAATGGAGCTGCCAGCAAGTCTCACATTGGTTGATGGGACTAAACTTGGAACAACACATACCAGAGTTCACTGCCAAAAACATTGATGGGGAGCAGCTTCTTCAGCTAGATGGGAGCAAACTGAAGGTATTGATGTTAATATAATCATTCTTTATGTGGACCGGGGCTTGGCTGGTCGGGAGTCCTCCCCTCTTGTCGATGCCTTGACAGATTGCATTAGGAAGCAGTCATTTGTCATTTCTACCATTTCAATTTAGTCTGTCGTGCACCCCATCGGGTTTTCCCATTTTAAATGGGGAAAGTTGAGATCCCCCATTAGTATGGCTTCTCCTTTGCCTCATACATTTCCAATGTCATTGTATAACAGATCATTTTGCTTGGCGCCTGAATTTGGTGGTCTATACATGCCGCTATTATTATGCCCTTTGAATTTTTGTCTGAGTTGATTGGTGCAGATCAAGGCTGCTGCAAAGCCATGACACACAAGCGATCCGTGCTACGCTGGGAGATGCTGTGCTTGGCTGCTGCTTTTTTTTTTATTATTATTGCTAACCGAAAATCTGTAATTTGTTTTTAACATAATAATTACTGATACAAAACTGTAAAGAAATAGATCAAGTAAAACATAAGATTAATATGGCAGATTGCTTGATAATACTTCTCTCGTAAGATTTTTTAGTGCTGTGTTTTCTCTACTTTCAGTCCCTTGGTGTGGCTACTTCCCAAGACCGAGTACTCCTAAAAAAGAAAATTAAAGACCTGAAGGTATTCATGGAGAAGGCTCGTAAGACCAGAGAGAAACTGGAAAAACACAGGGAAAAGCTACGCAAGAAAGAACAAGAGCATCTGCAGAAGCAAGCTAAATGAGGCATAGCCCTTAGCACGACCAACAGAGGGCAGCACTGAGTAAAACGTCAACCACACTGATACAGTATTTGTTGTTTACCAGAAAAGGGGCAAGATCTGGAGAGAGACTATTTTTTCCCAGTCAACTGTGCTTTTGAGGATTGTGATACCTGAAAGACAAACCTGGACCTTAATACTACAGTATTACTAATGCTCTTACAAAACTTGGGGGTAAGGTGGACATTCAGATGTCCATCTATTGCTTCAGTTATTTTATTTAAAAATAAATAAATAAATAAATAAATAAAATAACAGATTGATCACTAGGTTGGCCCACTTTTCAGATTTTTGCTGCAATTTCTTGTGCCCAGTTTTATGTCTTTTAAATGACCTTTAGCTGCAGCTGGACTTTTGGAACAGGGTTGATCCCCTCATTGGACTCTGTCCAGTCGTCCTACATCAGAGACTCATCAGGAAGCCAGCCAAGCAACAGCAAAGTTAACTGCCTGTTTATAAAAGTGCAGCAGAGTTTCTTCATGTTGGGCTGATCTTACCATCTGTACCAGTATCTCTCAACAGTGTACACGAACTGTATCTGTTAACTAATACTATTACTGGATTACTGTTCTGAATTATACTGTATGTCTTGAATCAGTGGTCTATGTTATACTTTTGTCTTAATTGAAACAAAGTGGTATCATTTTAATAAGGTACAAATTGTAAAAATGGCATGTTCACAATATTGTACATGTATATCTGAGTAACTCTGGTATCTATCAGTATGATCTAGCTGGTGTTCTGTAAATGACAAAGCTGGTACCCATGGGGTTAATTTCATGTTTGTTTGTTTTTTAATTTAGAAGTCTTTTAACTTGCTATAAATGTATTACTTGTTCTTGCAATTGTGTGTGTGTATGTGTATGTATATATATATATAATATATATATATATATATATATATATATATATATATATATATATATATAATTTTCAAATTGCATGATTTATTTTAAACCGATGGATCAATTACATAACAAATGTAAAGACAAAGAATGTGGATATTAATGGTTTTACACGTGTTAGTCATGAAGCAATACTGATGGACTGTCTGGAGGATGTTGCCTGGTATGCACTATGAGTTAATCTCTTATTTGTATATATCCCCAGTCCATGCGTTTGTTCTTACTGAATTCTGAGCAGACATGTCATTTGCACAGCTCTGCGGGTTTACTAGTACTGTTTTCTGTCTGCTGTTCATTTTTTGATAGTGAGCTTAAGCTTAATGGTATTTAAATTACACTGGAGCAATCTGCAGATTCAAGCAAAGAATTTGAGGGAATTGATAAAGTCAAGTTTACTTAAGAAGTTCTAATTAATAAAGCTGAATGTTTTAAAAAGCTGAGTAACATGTTTAAGGGTACATGGATCAATCTACACAGTATATCTCAAACCGTACAACTTTTTAAAGTTATTTAAGTGATGATTTGTTTTTAAGTGTAAGAGGAGTGAAATATTCCGAATGTTAATTTGTTTCTTAGCAGGTCCAGGGGGACTTACAGTTGTTACAAAATATCACGGTACAGATAAGAGCAGTTATAAAATACTATTACGTTAGGAGGCCTGTCGAGTTGTTTATCTTAAATTGTATGTTTACCTCTGAATTCACTGCACTTAAAAATAAATCATTGCTTTTATACACCATAACTTTATAGAAAAATTAAACCCTGAAAGCATGTTCTGTTTACTTTCATTTGCTTTTGTTTTGTTTTGTTATTGGATACCTGAATAAACCAATAGCTTTTTTTCTCTGCTTTCTTGTGGTAGTCTCCATGGTTGCCATGGTGGTATAATTTGTTTTCCAGCTTAAACTAGTTTCATTTCATACACTACTGATACTTGCAGTTCCCTTATTGAGTACTAACAGATTGGCTGACCTCAATAGAAAGCAATGAGAGCAGTGCTCAGTTTTGTATAGTACACTATGTGGTACAGGTACTGTAAAGAGGGAGTTGTGATGATGTAACAATCTGGATAATATTTTGTTAAAAACTGTAGCTACTGAAGATAAATTGAGATAAAACACTCATAATATACGGGTAACTGCTACCAGAAAGTATTACATCGTTTGACTGAAAGTACAGCTTAGGCAATTCAGTGTGAACATTACCTGATTTGTTACTTTGTTTTAAATAGATCTGAAAAGAGGAATAGGCAGCTACAAAGAAGTGCACCGAAAGAGTTTGTTAAAACATGGTGTACTAGAAGACAGATAGGCAGAGCTTGTAAAAACAGCATGTTAGTATTACAACAAATGTGTAATTATTTGTATATTTTCTTAATTATTTATTTCTCAGCAGACGCCCTTACCCATTATGCCCTTGTTAATTATTTGCACGAAGGAACTATACAGTAGGTGCAAAGCCTAAACTAGTTTCTTGTAATCTCCAAAAAGCCTGTGATTTACTATTTTGTGTTCCTTTGTAAATAACCCTTCTGATGATGAGTAACATGTCAAAGAAAAACAGTAAAAGTTAATTTAAAATAAAAATGTGTAGTTTTGTCTTTTTATGTAGCAGGGGGAAAAAAGGAGCGGGGTAACATAACAAATGGTGTTATGGAATTAGATTCCAGAGGTAAATGGCTTCATTAAATAACCAGTGAATCTGCTGCATTTACTCACTGTGCATATTCATTCATTCATGCAGACAATGTTACCTGTGTTTGTTATTAAACAGCATAAGTAATATTAAGAGTAAAGAAAAAACTGAATGAAGTCAAAGGAAAATGTTATAGCATGCAGGGGGGTGAGATGCTTCTTAAAATATGGCAATGGTATTCACACAACACTTTTAAAAACACTATAGTTTAAGACATTTCAACCATTTTAAATGAAAACAAGTGTAATAGAAAGACTTCAGGACACTTCAGTTTGTCACATTTTCCAGTTTGCAACACAAAGGTATTAAGCTTCAGTGACAGTTCAAGGCTGGTCTTGATTGGTATTGTATGTTAGACAGTATAGAAATCTGCATCACAGCATATTTTATAAGCCAAACAAGACATTAAAGGAGGGTGTTATTGTGAAAATAAAAATCTGCTTCTGCCAGCATGAGGCTTAGCATTACAATGTTATACCTTAAGTTCATTTTAAAGAGTGTATACATCTCCTTTATTAAATACATACTGTATGTTAAGGTTAGAAACTACAACCCTAATTGATGAAGCTGCTTTTTTCAGTAGAATCCTAACTTCAGTGTTCTCAGTTCTACAATGTGTGGTTAATTCATCTAGATTTGAAGAAAAGCTTAGTTTTGCCTTATTTAATTTGGTGTTTACAACATACGCAAAACTTACAACTGCTCTCTCCCTTGCTATATGTATTATGTGTATTACTTTAGTGACTGTTTTGGATAGTTTTTTTTTATATACCCTGGGTCACAAATCTACTGAAGAATGAAACTGAACAAAGTTACCAAATCTTCACAGTGGATCAGCAGGTCAAAGACACCATGAAAACTTACATCCAAATAAAATGCGCTTACTATATCGCTGACACAGGTTTTATGTTCCTGCACTATACCTAGCATGTAAAGATGATGTAATCTGTAAGTATCACATATACACATAGTTCACATATCACAATTTGACACATATACTGTTTTAAAAAACGATTTCCTTATAGAAATATTTTACTATAAAGTAAGATTGGACTAATAGGTAATAAGAGAAGTTCCAAGGGACTGGGCAAATGCAGTATTGATGTTATCAGTAGCTCACTAATAACCTGGCAAAATGAGCATTTCTGGCTACCAATAAAAATTAGAACACCACCAGCGCTAATCCCACAATAATAATTAAACAACACCAGCGATAACACAATAGAATAATAATAATTGAGCCATTTCAAAATGTTCAATTTCAAAGTAAATGATGCACAACTAAAATATCATCATTTTTCAAAATCTGTATAGCAATGTTTTGCGATCCAAAGGACTATATCCCTGTTTAAAATGGCTAATGTTGGAAGAGTAAGGCAGATACAACTGCTAGGGATCACGACAATCCTCACTGTGTTTGCTGCCATTTACCAAAGAAGCTGTCTGAATTGGTTGCGTCTTCATTCCCCATTTGATTTATGATCAGGATATGAATAGAAATATCAAAACAATGAATATTATGTTGAAGAATATATTTTAGCAATACATATAACACAGGAGACAGCAATGGTTGGTAGTGTGTTTGTAATGTTTTTTTTTTTTAATTTTTTTTTTTTATATAGCTTTCTCATGGGAGTTTTCCATAAAGGAAACACTAAATGGTGTTCTGTAACACTTATGGGCCAACAGCTAAACACAAAATCAACTCGGTAGTACATAAGATGAAAATTATACTGCAGCGCACAAGAAATGTTACAGCAAAGGTTACTATAACTCATTTTTTAAGCATCACTTTCCCTGCTAGAACTGTACTGTAATTTAAAGTAATCAGATGAAAACAACTCATATACACAGAAACATCTCCAGTGTGTGCAGGTTTCCTCCCTCTTCATAAACCAGTGCATATTATATTTTTAAATGGCATTACATAATTTTACCAAATACAACATTATTAAGCCCACTTTCACAGTATTTTTGGAGGGGGTATGGGTGTCCATGGACACCTATCATGAGATACAGAAACTACATTTTGATTGACTACTCCAGGTCACAGTAAAGTGCTTTGTGAAACACGGTGCCGATAAGGAGTTTTCCTTTGTAGACGGTGGCAACAGAGGATCCCTGAATGACGCTACCATTGTCTGCATACACTTGGGTCACTATTGGTTCCTCAGAGTGAATGTTCTTAATCTGAATAACCTGTAAATGAAACAGGGGAAAGGTATCAAGAAAATAAATCATGCATTTGACCTTAAGATGCATTTTGCAATGTACATGTTTGCATGTACCTTAACGGTACAGAACAACATGCTCATATTTGCACAAATTAATGAACAACAATAGTGATGAGAAAGAACTGTATCGATTTTAATACACTGTGACATTTAATACACTTTTTGCACTACTAACCTCTGATCCAGGGAGATCTTCAGGATTATAATTAATAAATTTCCAACCATTAGGGTGACATCCTCCCCACAAATCTCCAGTTTCAGGATCCACTTCTATATTATCTATCAGTGTTCCCAAATGTACTGCCTGTAAATCAATATATAAGGGTTTAAGGTGGTTTAACTATGTTCCTGTATAGATTTCAGAAGATGTTTGTTGAGTAACCTAGTTAAAAATGGAAGTCTAATACACAGCTGCACAATGACCAACATTAACAACATATTCCACATTTTTTTGTATCAATGTCAGTAATATTGCCTGCATTGGCCACTAACTCTCTTAGGGTTAGGAAGAAAAAACAACCCCTACTGGTCAGTTGTCTGAAGAGTCAAGATAGAAACTTGCCTCCAGGGTTCAGTAGCTTGGAAACATTCATTACTTAAGTTTGACAGGTGAAAGGGGCCAAGTGGCTTGACAGCGGGAATAGAGGTCACATTGGGGAGGTCACCTATTGATATTCAGTCCTGCTGATCACTACATGGATTGCAGCCATGAGGCAAAATTTAGGGTTAAATTAATTTATTATTTTTTTTCAGAATCTCTCTGTATCCGGTCTTATTCTCAAACAAGTTTCTCAGTTCCCCTACTCCCGTATGCCTGTAAATGGGGGCTATTCACCTCAGTGGACCTCTAAATGAAAGAAACATGCATACATTTACTTTTATATTTTAAATACTGTATAAACTACAGAATATAGTTGAAATTAGTTGTTCACCTTACCTTTATAGGAGTCAATGTGTAATTTTGGTTCATCTCCATAACACGAACAGCGCTATCAAAAAATTCTGAAATGTAGACATGCCTGGAACCGAATAGAATATTTTAATAAAAGTATTTATAACCATAATCAATCTTATGACTTTATATTTCAAGTCATTCCAGTTGTGTCATTATACCAGAAACCCAGCTGAGCTGAGTGTTTGACTTAGGCACTTCATACAAGAACAGTACAAACCATACTTTAGTTTACTGTGGAAAAAATATGAATTCATAAAACAAAACTAGATATGTTAAAGGAACGTGAAGCCTTCTTTGTTGCTACAGTGTAAACCTACTTTTTGTCTGGAGAGATGTTTATCCCGTTTGCTCCATAGAACCCACTTGCAGCCTCCTTTACTTCTGTAGGGCTATAGTAGACCACGTTACACCAAGCCAGGCAAAAGAGAGTCTCCAAAGACCACAGATGGTGTTGCGTGAAGTAATGATCATTAGTGGCATAAAAGCTCTCCGGTCCTAGTGCTACAATATCATTCACACTGCAAACAAAAGAGCATGAAGAACACAAACAAAGCCATGAGCACGTTAACCAAATAATCACAAAATGACAGTTCACGGGGTGGAGCCAGGCCACCTGATGTAGTGTTTAAGACATGGAGTTAGTAACATATAAAAACGTAAAGAGGGGCTCTGCCTCTTCAAGGCCCAACATATAGAAGGGGGGTTCCGTCACTGAGGAGACCCGACAAACAGGAGAGGGGGCACCGGCTTCGAGGAGACGCGACAAACAAGAGGGGTTCCACCACTTGGGGTCCTCACATAAATAGAGGAATCAGAACCTGAAAGAGAAGAAGACCAGGGATCATGCAAGCTAACAGATGGGTTTGGCCAGGGGTCCCCTCTGACTCATGGAGAACTCTCCTCTACGAGGTAAATGAAGCGAAGCTTAACACAGGGTTGGAGAACGTGGAATCACTAAACCCCCCAAAGAATAGACCCCTGGCTTCTCGGCTCCCCGCTGAAGACACCTATGAAAGAAAACGAGGAACCGCCAATGAATAAAGGAGAAAAAAAGAGAAAACAATTAACACAAAAAGGAAAGATGACACTTAACATGACAAAGGGGTTAGTAAGCTGTACCCTACTGATTATGTGAAGACCCTCCAAATCTTTGGTGGCCCTGGCGGAAAGGTCGCCCACACTCTGGACATATTAGCAATGGACTGATGGGCTGAGGATATTTTTGTGATGATGAAGAACGAATAAAAGTTTTGACTGCTGATGATGTCCAGCGCCCCATATTTTTGATTATATTGCTGGCTGATACTTGCTTTTGCAGCTGATGTTGCTGCCCCTATTCTGAATTAATGAGGAGTGTAGAATTGCGTGTGAAAACCTCCTCTGGACACCACAGTGGAGAGATGTGAAGAAATGTCTGAATACAATAGACCGGCTTGAATGATGAACAAAGGTTCAGAGGTTGCTTTGTGTTCTGCAGTGTACTTCACCATGGAAGAGTTGATTTTTTAAAGCTGAATACATTGTCCTTGCCGTAGCTGATCCGTTTTTGATATGCCAAGGAATAGGATAAAATGAGAATCTGGAATGAGCTTAAGGTCACTGCAGCAGATTCCTAGAGTAGGAAAACTGGAAATAGAAGGAACTGTATATTTGGAGCATCTCAAAAACCCCAAAAATGCTTTTAGGCATACGGTTTCCATAGTTAAATCATCTAATGGAGAGAAGCACCCTTGGCGGAGAATTGAAATCAAGTTGTCGAGAATGTTTATAAAGATAAGCAGGTGAGCAGAAGATGGAGCTAGAGAGCACTTGGAAATTCCTTGCAGCTGGGATTGATAGTATAGTTGGAGAAGAGATGGATATCAAGCAAAATTGGTGTTGAACTCCTGACAAATAGGATTTGATAGCTGGTGCCAGATCCTTTGCATGAACTATGAAAGGCATGATCCCGTTCTGGTTAAATGGAGTAGGATTAATCCTGCTTTGGAAGCAGAAAGTTACATAACAAGCCCAACCTGTAGTATGAGGGAAGGAAGCTCTGTTTGAGTAGTGAAGTATGGAGGTGCCAGGTGCTGATTTGGAGGTTGATGCTATTGTTGCTTTTGGGCAGAGGGATGTTGAGTGAGCTGCAGAAGCGCAGACCCCGCGTGCACTGGCTGAGACTGGAGAAAATTCTAGTAAATAAATCTGAATCAGGTTGTGCCCAGTTAATTATGTGGTTATCGGATGCCAGGATAGCTGCTGCTTTTGTGGAAAAAGCTTTATGATAATCAAAAAACATGGTCCATCCATATCTGACAGATAATTTCACTATGTAATATTCATAGAAGCCTTGTGCAGCTCTTCGGTTAGGATATACAGAACATACCACGTCTCTGAATATAGAGAAGGCAAGGACAAATTCCCCCAGTGTTAAATTTTTTAGTAGTCTGGGGTCTCTGGATTTTAAAGTGACGGAACCGGACGAAACTGTAGCCGCTGCTACAGTGTTTAATGCAAGAATATGTGAGAGAGCTGAACTTTGTTTCTCTTGCTTGATATTAGATACCCTTTTATCAATCACTCAGTTTGGTACTGACCAATGTGTGATTGAAAGGCTGCATGAATGATTTAATTTCATTAAATATGAGGAAGTGCTGTTGCTGAATTTCATGAGGGAGCGCTGTTGCTGAATTTCACTGGCTAGAAGTGCTGGCTGTGGGGATGGCTTGCTTTGACACAGACTGCGTGTTGTCTGGTTGGAGGTGAACGGCTGGGCGTTGCTGAAGAGCTTTTTTTAGGTGGAAAAACTGGTTTTGCTGAAATGGAACTGCAATAGAGAACTGCCATTTTTAAGGAGGGTTTTTATTAATATGTTCATGGCCCAGTCCTTCCAAAATAATTGCTCGGGAGCATCCTGAGGCCTGAGACGATTAGATCAGCGAAGATTAGGGCCTTGGGGGGGCAGGCAGATATGCAGAAACTTGAATGGGAGCCTGATCAGATCTAACTGAGGTGCCGAAGGGAGAGAAAAAAATCAGGGACTGGGGAGACCCTGGATTGAAGCTGGAGGAGAATGGTCTGGAGAATGGAGGAGAAAATCCTGAGAATGGTGCAGAAAATCCTGAGAATCCTCTGAATTGGAAAACAGATGATGTAAGTTCTCCATTATGCTTGATATAATTTGAGAGTCTTGAAATTCACTTATGCTTACACCGAAAAAAACAAAAAAACACAAGACAGCAAGATAGGGGTGACTGATGACTAAATAAGGAAGATTTAATTGATGAAAGAAGATGACAGGATGCAAGTGAGCCTAGCTCCACTCCCCAGATCAGTTTGGTTAATATTGTATGAACAGCATTTGAACAAAAAGCACATCTAGAGCATTTACTGCTACAACCACTATAGTAAGTTCATAGTTTATTAAAACATTTTTCATTCTAAATCTTCTTGAAATGAAGAAAGGATAAAAGCTTTAATTTGTCTCCTGCATTATGTAAGCTGTTATTTAAAAAGCCTATCTATCTATCTATCTATCCCCCCTTACTTGAAAGTCTTGTTTTACTACACAAAATCAATGAAGTCATTATTTAATTATACTATTAAATTATTTACACTGCAAAAATTGCAAAATTAATTACTTATGCAGCAGTTCATGTTGGACAGTTTTCAGGTGAGTAAGAGAGTAGTCCTCCTCAACAAATCTAAAGATCTCCACTGTGATTCTGAATTGCAGGCGATTCACAACAAACAGGTACACTGTGTCATCTGCAAGTGGAATGATAGCAAAAGACAAATATGTTATCACTCTGGCTTAGCATGCAATCTTCAGCACTTATCTGATAGAAAATGAAGCAAATGCCCAACAGCTATTCCAGCAACAGCTTTTCCACAGAAAACATATAGATTCCTCATGCCATTCTTGTATTAACTGTCTCACTGGTCCGAGTCTTATTGTGGGGATTAACCTGAACTGCTTTGCTCAATGCAGCAACTTTTGTTTTTCACAAATTTCACTTTATTACAGATACACATTAATAAAGCAACTCATATAGATGTATATCAATAATAGTATGCTATACATCATGTTTTAACTACATGCATATTTTTATTATTAAACACTGTCTGCTTTATTTTAAACATTTTGATATAAACACACCTAGCACTGAAAAATAATTTGCTTACCATAATTACTATTTAGAGGCAGTAACATACAGTTCCCCACTATTTTTAAAGAACTGCCTATTTACAGTAAATGCGGCCCATGCCCTCTAAAAATACAATAAGATTAATATATATATATATATATATATTATATATTATAATATTGATATATATATATATATCTATATATATATATTTTATATTAGTGGGTTGTCGGAAAAGATAATACCCCAACAGTGTTATTGACGTGTATGTCGTTAGATGGGTATTTAAGCAGTAAAAAAAAAACAAAAAAAAAAAAACGATAGGATAGGATTTGTATTTTAATCCCATTGCACTGAAGCAGGGGTCCAGTATTCAACTGGCTTGGTGTTTCTCAGTATTTAAACACTAAGTAAAGCCGATCCATTCATTCAAAACCAAAACGCCATTTGCTCCTGTGGAAAGTTTGCACCACTTGAAATAAAACAAAGAATTAGCATACTAATACAAAATACAGATTAACCCGTTTTATATCAGCTCACTAAATATCGTACCCCGTTTAATATTACAAATTTTGAAAAAGCACTTGCCATACACAATAGGTTGTTCGAGAAATGGCCTCTCTTAATATCATCTCACAAACCTGCTTATTGTCACGTTTTGTGCAGTCTGTCAAATGCTGTGTGGCCGGGCTTTACTAAACAACCACAGGATATAATTAATTTCCAATACAACTAACAACCAATAATCACCTTGGCTGATAAACTGACATTTTTTTTGCCGCCTGTAAAATGCTTCATGGGCGGTCTTAACCGGATACAGTTCAGTTACAAAACACCAACGTCACCAAAGTTTTAAGTCGTATACAAATGCCGACAAAAAAAAAAAAAACACCAAGTATTGAGAGCTCTCATCAGTCGACAATTCATGACTTTTCTGTTTCATTCCAGTTAATAATACAAAACATATTTGTCCTGTAGTAAACTATATGCATTTGTTTAAATGTAAAGAACGACTAAATGTACAGTATTAAAACAGTGCTCTTTAAATCACAGTTTTATTTCTTTTTTTTCTCACTCTCGTAGTGCTCATGACCCGCTTTATATCACAAATTCTGCCTGCACGGCAAATCCAATGATATAAAGCGGGTTCACCTGTACAAGCAAACAAGCCATCTGCTGCATACACCCCCTCATGCAAATTCTTTGCAGCGCTGTTGCGGTTTAGGCATTTTAAAACAAACGTCTCTTCTCTTCCATCACAATTTTAATCGCTCCAAATTATACATCTGCGCAAGTGCTAGTCAGAGCTTCCGTTTCCCTTCAGACCGTGTCTATGGTAACGGCTGAGCCTTGACAACTACTATTGCAAGTATTTATTTAAAGCATTTTTGTATAAACCTCAAAATTTAAAAATGTCATTCTGTGTTGATTTATAATGATTTTTCGTTGTATTTTTAAATTTGCATTTTGTTTTATTTCTTTTTATATATTGCTTTTAGTTTTATTTCGTGTTATTTCATATTTGCGGAAAACATGGGGCTCTACAAATACTTTATTAAAAACATCAAAATCAGCATGCAGTACTGTGACAGATAGCGAGAGGATCTGACCTGCAAATCTTCCTCCCGACCCAAGAGGGCGCTAAGCAGAGGTACTCGCACGCCTGTACAGAGACGGGCCGGCTTGGAGAGAGGGGCAGAAATGTAAGTCAGCCATCTTAGCGCACGACAGAATGACCATTTTAGGGGGACAAAATTACTGTGGTCAGCTGTGCTGCATTAGACAACTGGCAGGTGTGCAGAGTTGCGCTGATCATGGGGTGGCGTCTCTTGGTAAATAAGGGCTGTCATTTGGCAAGTGTGGGGCCTTTGAGGTAACACTGAACCGTTGTTGCTGAGCCATGTGGTTTGTTTGTGTGCTATGTGTTTTTGCATGTTGATCATCAGAACCAGGGTCAGTGATCTGTCACTCCAAGGAGCTGTATACTACTGCCAGGACTTTCACCTTGGACACCACACACCCCGCACAACCGAACTGGACACGTCAGCACCTGAGCACCTGCACTTTCCACCACCCCGCAAGTGCACAATAGAGCTGAGAGGGACTCGCTCTATTGGGACCTATGATTTGTATTGTTTTGTTGCTTTGGACTGTGTGCCCGTTAATAAAATACACCCTTTACCATTGCTGGTATTGGGGTTATTTGCTCCTGTACCACTGACTCTGTGACGTCTGTTTCACCACCACACTGTCACAAATACAAAGAAGGCACTTTATGCTCAGAATTACATCTTTCAGCTTGTGCTGTCCTCATTCTAACAAACGATTTCTAAACAATCCTGTTTATACCTAACCTGTGGTGAAGGCATTCTTTAACAATTCTTTCCTTGGTAACTGTTTTTCAGTACAGCTTGGTACCCTTTTGGTACTCGCGGTTTATTTTGTAACTTTTCTCCATTACAGTGGTGGCATTCCCTTGGTTCTTCTGATAAACATACACACAATTCAAGTATTTGACACAGACACACCCTACTGGTAGGATGTATGACTACAAGAGATTACAACAGAAGAGCACCAAATACAGACAAGCTCCATGTGCCATACCCAAACAAGGAATGCACCCTTATCAGTAACGTTCCACCTGCTAGCTCTTAGATTGAGTTTAATGAGATGCACAAAGCATAGCAGCATATCACATAGAAAAATATGAGATAAACACACACTTTTTCTCGAACTCTGGGACTGACACTTGAGATCTATTACCTTCTTTGTCGATGTACGTGCTGATTCCATGTGGGTTAAATGAATCCACATCAAACCCTCGACTTATCCTCAGCTCAGTGGGTTTGGGCTTCTCATCCTCCAGGTCCAAAATAAAGATCTTCCCTGGACTATCAGGAGCAAAGCTTTGACAGTGTGGATATTTTAACCCCTACAACATAAGACATTACCACAATGGTTATAAATTACAAGAGAAAATAACCATAAGCTTTACTTACAGTGTCACCTAGAATAGCACACTTGGAAGAAAACTTGCTTCCTTCTGCTCTGACAATGTTCCCCAACTCTGAGGATTGGTTTTTCCAGCAGGACAATGCTCCATGCCACACAGCCAGGTCAATCAAAGTGTGGAGGGAAGACCACCAGATCAAGACCCTGTCATGGCCAGCCCAATCTCCAGACCTGAACCCCACTGAAAACCTCTGGGATGTGATCAAGAGGAAGATGGATGGTCACAAGCCATCAAACAAAGCCAAGCTGCTTAAATTTTTGTGCCAGGAGTGGCATAAAGTCACCCAACATCAATGTGAAAGACTGGTGGAGAGCATGCCAAGACGCATGAAAGCTGCGCTTGAAAATCAGGGTTATTCCACCAAATATTGATTTCTGAACTCTTCCTAAGTAAAAACATTAGTATTGTGTTGTTTAAAAATGAATCTGAATTTATTTTCTTGCATTATTCGAGGTCTGACAACACTGCATCTTTTTTGTTATTTTGACCAGTTGTCATTTTCTGCAAATAAATGCTCTAAATGACAATATTTTTATTTGAAATTTGGGAGAAATGTTGTCAGTAGTTTATAGAATAAAACAGAAATGTTCATTTTACCCAAACACATACCTATAAATAGTAAAACCAGAGAAACGGATAATTTTGCAGTGGTCTCTTAATTTTTTCCAGAGCTGTGTGTATATATATATATATATATATATATATATATATATATATATATATATATATATATATATTATATGATGGGGATAAGTGCCAATTAAAAAAATGTATACTGTATCATCAAAAAAAAAAAGTGTTTTCTATAGTATACCAGTTTACTACAGATGTTTTGAACAGTACTGTAGTATTTTTATATGGTTACATAAACAAAGGCTGTGCATTTATGAACAATCTTACAGAGCTCATAAAAGCAAGTCCACTTGGGAGAATGGTGATGTCTTCAGAGCCATATTCTATGAACAAGGAAAGAAAAAAACGTATTACACTTTAAAAAGAACAACATTAGAAACCACTGCAGTAGGGTGCTGAAAAATATGACGATTGCAGGTCAAAACTTTTTTTTTCAACTAGTTCTTTATTAACAAGTTTAGTGGTATACATAAATATATGAGTAAGACAACGTTCAGTTTCGTTCGTATGCAATATATTTCTAATTATATATAAGTATATTTATTAATAGCATTATATAATATATATATATAAGATTATTTTCAACAAGTCCCACAGTAATATCTAATATATATATATAATATATATATATAGAGATATATATAAATATATATATATATAATATATATTTATATATATATATATAATCTATATAATATATATTTATTATAGATATATAAATTTATATAGATAATAATAAAGTTATATATAATATAGCATATCGTACATATCCGTATAGCATGTATAAAATGGAATTTGTAGTTAATTAATAAAATATATATTTCCTATAAAATAATATACGTTAATTATATAGATTAGTAAATTATTTAGGAAAAATTTGACAAAACCCATGTGAATTCTAATGAAATGTAAATAACGAGTATTATTTTTTTTTTTGACCACAGTTGGTGGGAGATAAAAGTCTGTACTGCTGCCACCCTCTAGTTTCAGAATGAACTGTCATCAGACTGCTTGTGAAATTATTTGCTCAGTTTGTTGACAGTGTGACAATTTTGGCACATTTTAAAAGCAGCCATAAGTTGCATCACAGACAGACAGTTACAGTAGGGTTGTTGCACATTAGGAATTTAGTGAGCCAATTAAAATTTTAGATTGATACAGGACTGAACATATTTTCCATTTAGAGCAGCGGTTCTCAACGTTTTTTTTTTTTTTTTTTTTTTTGGAGACTCACTTCTGTACTTTTCTACTGAGGCTACGACCCACCAAGTAAAAATAAATAAATGAATAAATAAAATGTACTAATTTTAAGTAGATTTATATTATGTAAGTGATACATTAATAAATAATAATATAGCATTACACACCTAATGTGCGATCTGGGCCTGTTTGCCCTCAGTTTGTTTTTTCCAACGAGGTGTTAAGGGTGAGATGCTAACTCTGAGGTCATCCCCGATGTGAAGTTTGTTCCTGTATTTAGTTTTTAACGCTGCCATGACTGAAAACCCCCTTTCAACCAAGTATGCTGTAGTAAACGGCAGCAAATGCTTAATGGCTTTCTGCGAAATACTGGGATATTCACTTTTAACCAGGATCCAGAATTTCGACAGAGAAACCACTGTAAATTTCCTCTTCAAATATCAATCAGTAAAAAGTTCTATGAGCTCGTTTTCAGTCATTAGGCAGGTCAAGGCTCTCTATTTCTGTTATAAAGGGTGTCGAATCCACTTAATGTTAGAAGTAGGATCGCCAGGGAAATAAATACCGGCCAAACTGAGCTGCCAGAGCACAGAGGTGGCTCACAACCTCTGTTCATACCTGACTCAAATCTTGGGCCTCGTTATCAACAAAAGTGTCACTATTGAGAGGAAACATATCAGTAGGTCCCTCAGAAACCCGCTTCCCCAAAACTTTCAGCTTCTTTTTTTAAAGCTGTGGTTTTGTCGTTGTTCTCAAAAATGTTATCTCCGTGCAGCGATACATTTAGTTGTTTCAGGTGACTGAAGATGTCTGCCAGGTAGTCAAGTTTTGCAAGCCACTTGGTGTCCACAAAACACTCTGCTAAATCAGACTTTTTATCCATTAAAAACCAGTGCACCTCAGAACAGAGTTCATAAAGACGATGCAGCACTGTACCCCTTGATAACCAGCGAACTTCGGTCTGCCATAGGAGGTAGACATGTTCGCGTTCCATCTCCCTGCACAGCACTTCAAAACAACGGGCATTGAGGGTGCGCGATTTTATAAAGTCAACACATTTTGTGGCCATCTGTAAGACTCTGTGTAGCTCTGGGCTTAGTTTTTTTGATGCTAAGGCCTATTTATGCACAAAACAATAGTGCCAAGTACAGTCTTTTGCTACTTGCAAAATCCGTTGAACCACCCCTGACTTCATGCCCGTATTTGCGTCTCCACCATCGGTAGCGATTCCCACAGTTTTTCCATTCCAACCCATTTTCATTTATGAATACATCCAACACTTTGAAAATCTCCTCCGCTGTTGTTTTTGTAGCTAGTTCTGCACTAAAGAGCAAATCCTCCTGCAAGTCGTCGTTACAACAGTAACGTATAAAAACAAGCAAAACTGCAGTCAGCTATATCTGTAGACTAATCTATTTGAATGGAAAACAACTCGCTCGCTTTTACAAAATCTGCAAGAAATTTGAAATGTCTGTTATCTTTCTGTGCAGTGACATTCGACAGAGGAACACATTTAAGTTTATTGGTAGCAAATTCCCCCAGCATTTCGGTACACATATCCACACCAGCTGGTAATATCAACTCTTCGGCTATCGTGTGGGCTTTCTTACATTGAGCTATACGCTGTGAAACTAGAAATTAAGCTTTCCAGCACCCTGAGATACAGTAGAAGCACAGCTAATTACATTTATTTGTGCTTGTATCTGCTCCAATTTCCTTTCAAAATAAGCCAATGGTTTGCCTTTGTCGCCCGGGTGGTGAGTTTGCAGATGTCTTATGAGTTTAGGCGGTTTCATGCTTTCATTCGCGAGCACTTAACAGCACTGTACACACTGCGGTTTGGGTTCAGTTTCCAAACCAATGAAAGTGAAGCCAAACTGTAGGTAAGATTTGTCGTATTTACGTTTAATCCCACCAGTTTTTCCTTTCTTTTTCACCGTGCACGGCATGCCTTCTGTTCTGTTGCCCTTGTCGTTGAATTTGAAGTCGATGTCACGCTCAACACGTTTAAAAAATCAATCCATTGTTATTTGATATCATTTAATTTAACTTTGTTATTATTATTATTATTATTATTATTATTATTATTATTATTATTATTATTCCTAACAGGGTTTCCTCCAACTGTCTATTATTCTTCGAACTACACGTGTGCGCTCTACTGCCGGCTCAAGATCTAAACCTACTCATTTTCTTGCACTCGTTATTTCCGTCTCCTTGTCTTCTGTGTTTACAGTTGTACAGTATTCAATTGGTGGGTACTCATTATTTGGCAATCAATTTATTTTATGACATGCGTAGTCGAATTATCGTTTACAATGTGGAAAAAGACGCTTAAAGAGTAAAACTAATTATGTTGGGAAACAAGCATTCTGGTCCCACCTAGAAGCAGTCTGCGGTTGAGAAACGCTGATTTAGAGAATAAAAAAGACCAGGACACTCTACAGTATTTCCAGGTCAATATTTACAGGTGCCAATCACATACAGTATCTACACCAATTATCTCACTAATAATAAATACAGTGATTTGACTTTTTTGTGACAGTAGCCACAGTCAACAAAGACACAAAACACCCAGTATCCCGGTACTGTGTATTTAACGCTCACTATAATACAGTAATACTGAGTACAGTATTTATTGAAATGCTCATGCTTACCTATGCCTTTAATTAAGTGACAGTTGGGTAGATGGTTTTGCTCTACTTCTCTGGAAGCCCATAATCTTTTTCTGCAAAAAGAAAACCTGCTTCATTTTTTGTGATCAAATGCTTAAATCAATGTAAATACAATAATTCCCCAAGTTTTACTAAATCCTAATTACATTTTTTTTTAAACTTCTTGTCCAAGGGACAACATTCTACAAAAATCTACTTGACCCTCGCTGTCACATGTCGCACAACACACACACACACACACACACACACACAAAAGTAGAATATAACTTGTACGATTTTTGGGTTTTATTTATCACAATCAATTAATTAGTGGTTAATAGGGGTGGATCTAGCCTTGCAGCGACTAAATTCTTCAAGATACACAAAAGGTTCCCTGTGACCCCACCTCACCTCAACAAATGTATGACATACTTTTAAGGCAGGGGTCGCAAGTGGCGGCCTGCGGGCCAGTGGCGGTCCCTCTGGGTTTCTTTATCAATGTATTACATTAAAAAAAAAAAAAAAACAACAACATTATAGATCCGCATCCTTGGTAGTTGCGCAGCCAGCTTCTGTGTTGTTGCTGGAGTGATTTTCTCACCCGTTCGCAGTCAGTCAGTGGTTGTTAGGCAACAGTTCCAAGGCACGTAGCCAACGTCACGTAGAAGGACGTAATCAATGTTTATGCAGTAACTGCAGGCGAAGTGCTGAGCCAGCGGAACGACAGAGGTGAAGCTGGCTAAATTAAATACATTGTTTGTTTTAATTTAAGAGAAATGTTTTTTTTTCCTTGATAGGATTAAGATGTCCAATTTAATAATCACATGTAATGTTAAATGGGAATAGATTAAACCTGCATTTGTGTGTTATGGCTGCTTTTGGTGGGAATCCACGTATCTTCAAAATACTATTTGCGCACTTAATTTTCGTTGGAGTTTTTTTCTTTCTTTGAGAAACAGTAACGGGCAGCTAATAAATATAAAAGAAACCCATTTAGATAGTTATTTATTTGTGCAGATAAGCACTGTTTGAGTTCTGTGTAGTTTTACACTTGTGAATTCTGTGTGGTTTAAGACTTGACTGAAAAGACGACAGCAGCGGTATAGCGGTAATGTCTGTTGAAAGATGTCCATTTTAAAAAGTAAATACAGTATAATTGTGCTCTGTGCTTTGCCCAGTGTGTTTCTGTAAGTTTGTTGGTATTGTGCAGGTATTAAAACCTGACAATTGAGTGAAAAATGGTTCAGTTTTGTTGGTGGCGGCCCCCTTCTCCCACCCCCACGTGTTTTAGTTTGTTGCATCACCGGTACGAAATCTTTGCCAACTATTACTGCTACTTTGTGGAATTCGGATTTTTCTTGATGTTTCAGTTTTGCATTTGCTGAACCCCATATTTTTTAAAGGACTCGTGTATAACCTGTCAAGTTTCTCAACATTTTTTACTGTTTTTCTACCAAAATGCACGCAATATTTACAGTAGGCTCCATCATTTTTTTTTTCCATTTCTATTTTTATTTTTTTTTCTAAACAGTGTGCAACATTTCACAGCTATTTGGACCCCTCTAACATCTTGTCCCATGATGTCTAACTGGAACACTGCTGCAGCAGGTTGATCCTGGTTTCATATCCTGATGGCTTTTTGCTTTTTCTAAAGCACTTATTTGCTAATTTACAAACAAACGTAAATAATACCGTCCGGCGATACGAATTGCACACCCCTGCCAGTTGTTGGCCTTTTAAACAAATGTTGAAGAATGCCTTGCCACATCAGCAGTTTATAACTCTCCCCGAGAGACAAAAGGCTGTTTTGACACTCCTTTGGAAACACACTGTGAGGAATACAATCTAGAAATAACACTCTACATGCAAGAATAACATGGAGTTTGTTATTTCTAGATTGCAAATAAAACATGGAAAGTAAAATTAAAGCATTTGAAAAGTCATATTAAAAGCATGATTCAATGGCTTTTGTTTTGCTTATTTCATTGTTTTTCAAGTCCAAAGGTGGTGTGTGTGGCGCAAAACATTTTGCAAGTCAAGGACATGCTTTTATGTCTAGCTCAGATATGGCAACACGTAAATTGCAATTTTATTTTGCTCTAAAATACTTGTGTCAAATAAATGCAAGAATGGTTGTGGCAGATCCCAAGCTCAATTCTAAAAAAAACCTCGGGGTACTTATGAAACATGGGCCTTATCTGGGTAAAATAAAAATCTGAGTTTTCCATCACAGGAACGTGTGCAAGTACAAGGTTCAAACAAACTTTGAAATATTCTTAATTTACTGGTTGGTTCTCAGAACTGTTAAGGTACAGGGACCCACACATTTATAAACGAATTGCTTGCTACCATAATTAAAAACAGACATGTTTTTAACACACATTTCAAAAGCTGGCACACACTTTTTTTTTTTTTTTAACGATAAAATGTCACTTACTAAAATTTTGCATGCCTCGTACCAGTGACGAATGCAGTTTCCACCGTGCGTGGAATATTCTGTCATTGATGTTCATGTTTTACTAAAACTTTTCGTCATGAAAGACATGCAACGCCGTACACGGTAGTAAAATTCTCATAGTGAAAACCACACTGGATTATTTAGTTATTTTTACATAAAACTAGCTGTGCGTTTGAGGACATACATGGATAAACGCGTGTATATTGTAGGCAGCAGCAGGGCTGGTAGGTGACGTAATCACATACAAAGATATAAACCCGATCCACGCTCCTTGCAAGGGAAACATCTCTTTTACAGTGGTATCGGCGCTGTGCTCTTCAGTTCGAGGGGTCCCGTGTTCGCGTCAGCCCTCCGCATGTGCGTGGATTGCTTCGCTCTGTGATGCGCCTGCCTGCGGGAACCGGGATCGCTACAATATGTAGTTTTAAACCGTCTTCGTAAATGTAACAGCTAGTAAACAAAACAGTTATCTTACCTTAAATGTATTATTCGTTCTCCCAAAATAGCTAGTAAGATGCCAATAATTGTAGTTACAACTACAATCTTTCCCATTTTGCTGCACCTCTAGTTCTGCTTGTTTTTTTGAGTTTGAAGAAAACAGTGACAGTGCCCCTGCTTGTGTCACACCAAGGGCGTGACAACTAACGAAAACTTCAGAATCTGTCCAGAGGGCGGAGTTTTCAAATGAAGTATACTAACTGCACCTTATGTATTTTCAGGCCATGTTTATAGCGCCGGGGCAGCTGCAACGAGGGACCCGTGTGAAATGGACTGTTTATGGATTGGGAATGGGATAGGATAGTGGCGGAGCAATAGCATCTGGCGCCCAGTGTGTATAATTTCACGCACTATAATAATAATAATAATACTACTACTACTACTACTACTAATAATAATAATAATAATAAAAACCGTTTCCTATGTGAGACAATTAATGCAAGTGTCTGTGCATAATCGTGAATTCTGTAATAATTTCTGTCATCCCAGAATTGGGGAATCCTGGTAGGATTAGTGGTTAAACCTGATAATGTATGATTAAAGCATAGTGTAATATTGGATGTAAAGATGTACGCAAAATAAAGTAGTAGAACATGTTGTTATTATATACTGTTTCATACATGCTAACATTCTTACAGTTAAATATAGTTAAACATTTGGGGAGGGGGGCCCACAATAATGCCCTGCACAGGGACACATCTTCCTCTTTAATAATGGGACTTTGCCTCTCTCTCTCTCTCTCTCTCTCTCTCTCTCTCTCTCTCTCTCTCTCTCTCTCTCTCTCTCTCTCTCTCTCTCTCTCTCTCAATTAAAATTACAATTAAAAAAGGCTTTTATAGGCATGACAAAATCAAATTAAGTTTTGTCAGAGCACTTAATCAACAAACATCAATACAGACATAATAAAGATAACCCCCTTGTTCTCCCTTTCCTTTTGCCCCCTTCCCCTTGTATACCCACCTTCTCCCCCGCCTCCCCCTATACACCCACTTTCATTTGTTTGTATTGGGGGCAGTGTAACAGGAAGTGCATCTCTGTCTCGACCTCCCCAAGATCACAGTAACAGCACAACCTCTTTTCTTTGGCTATCCAGGATTTTTTGTGCCGTCAGTTTCAATGGCCAGGCTGTGGTCACCGAGTGTGCTTGTTCAGGATCTGCCTTTTTGTATTGAATTTTTGACTCTGACAGGGTAAACTTTTTTTTGGGGGCCAGATAGCATTCTAGTTTATTATGCGATTTAATTAAACATTTCCAGAGGCATTTACGTTTGTTTTCCAAATTGAAATGGATTTTTCTCATTTTTGCTGCTGGGAGTTTTATTGTTGATGCTTGGAAGCTGTTTGGTGTTAATTTGGCTCAAATGGCTGAGCTTCAGTCAGGGGCGCTGGAACTAGGGGTGCTTGGGGTTCGGAAGCACCCCCTGGCTTTGCATGGCTTCCATCATATAAAGGGGTTACAGTTTTGTTCAATGGCTTTCAGCACCACCACTTAAAAATTGTTCCAGTGCCACTGGCTTCAGTACCAGTTTTTTGAGGGATTCTCTTCTGGAGACAGCATGGAGCTCCACAGTGCTGTGTGGTGGTAGGACTGCAGATCAGCCTGCTGTCGATGGACCAGTAATTCAGACTGTTCCAACATCGTGGCCAACTCAATAATGTAGGTGCTGAACAGTGTTGGGCTCAGACTGCAGTTCTGCCTCACTCCATGGCCTTGGGTTCTTTGGTTGCCAGTTTTCTTATCGCACTTTTTCTCTGTGTACGTTGACTTAATGATGTCATAGACTTTACCCCCTACAACGCTTTCAAGAATTTGGAGGAATAGACCTGGATGCCAACGTGAGTCAATTGCTTTTTTAAATATAAAAAACAAGCAAATACTTTTCCTTTATTTTTGTGGTGGACTTGTTTGCTGATAAAGGTGTGTAGGGTGTAAATATGGTCAACGGTGTGGTGATTTGGTAGGAAGACAATCTGACACTTACTGAGGATACTGAGTAAGGCCAGTATTTCAGGTGTTAATGATGCTGCAGAACATCTTCCCCAGGTTATTGCTCACACAGATGCTTCTGTACAGTTCTAATTCCCAGTTTTGTAAATTGAGGTTATAAGCCCTTGGTTCCATATGTCAGGGAAGCAGAGGTTGTTGTGCTTCAGCATCACGTTGTTGATGCTGTCGGGCCCACAGGTTTTCCTGGGCTTGAGGGCTTGGAATTTATCTTTCAGCTCCAGTACAGTTATTGGTAAATCGAGTGGGTTCTGGTTGTATTTAATTATTGTTTCCAAATGTCTCTTTTTTTAAGATTGAATTTTGGACTGAATTTGGTTTATTTATATCTAATTGTTGGTAGTTTATCAAAGTAATTTTTCCGAATATTACCATTTTTGATTTCCAGTTCTTGAAGTGTTTAATTTGTTCCATAGTTCTCAAAAGGAGTTTTAGTCAATGGATTCCTCAATTTGGCTTAATTTTTCAGACACATATTCTTCTTTTTACTTATTTAGAATGTGTTTTCTAGTGTTTCAGTGTCTTACAGTAGCTGAGGTGTGATTCTGTATTGTTGGGTTCTCTGCGTTTTTGGTTGGATGGTTTCTCTTAATTGTTTTCTAGTTGTTTTACATTCAGTGCCAAACCATTTTTCATTTGGTTTATTTTTTTTGTTTAGTTTTGTTTTTTTCTGTTTGTTTTCCTGAGTTTTGAATTTGTCACTGTTGTTTCAAATATATTTGTATAATCTATGGACAAATTTATTCATTTTTGTTGATCTGAAATGTTTTAGAAAGTTGTTTAGCATACTTACTATATCTGCACTATAAATTGTTTAATTATATTTTGGGCTTCTGTTTTTACGGTTTTAACCAATAAAAAACGATAACACACCTGTTAAAAAAATGAAATTGGTGCATATCCAATGAACATCGGAAAAACACTGGAAATGGGTCAGTGTAACGCTTGTCAGTTCAATTTTTAGAACGTTTCCTGAAAATTAAAAAAAAAAACAAATATGGTCTCGTGTTTTCTTTTTTCCATTTTTTCGGTCACAATCAGAAAATTGAAAAATTTGAATTTTAGTGAAAATTACCATAACTTTGTGTGACAAAGTGGCTGAGTGGGAACAGGTGCAGGAGTGATGCAGTGCGGTAAAGAAACAGACAGAGCCATGTAATCCAGTTTGGAAAAGTGATCTTTATTTTTATTCCAGGTCTGTTGACCAAAACAGTAATCCCCCGGCAATACACTACAATGTGTACTGCACGGGGTAAATAATAACGGGATTGCAGTCCCAACCAATAACACAATATCTGACCCACAATAATACATAGACGGCCACCAGTCCTGGGTGCGTTTAGCAGTGCTCGTGGTGGGTGACACAGGTTATTTAGTGACTGTTGATGAAGTGCCGTTATTTACACAAACCAAAGCGAAGAAACAGATACATTGCTTCAACCCCTATTTATACAGTCACTTATGACCCCTTCGTAAATGATTGCAGCCTCTGCTGTAATCCGTGGCTGCAATCCATGATTTCCATTACACAAGAGTAGATGTTAAAACTTCATGCTGATTTGAACTCTGCTAAACTAATGTGATCCATATGTGTCTCCGTCCATTTGCATTTCCTTCCATATAATGATGTAGATATCCTTCTGTCTGGTGTTAATGGCTGAAGTGTAATGCTGGCTCCAGGGATCAGCTTATTTGCCTCCCTGGCGCATCTGCACACACAACGGCTGCGATGCTGGCTCCGGGGATCAAGCACAGTGCGGCCTCCCCAGCGCATCAGCATGACAACCGTCTGGATTGAGCTCTGGGGTCTTCAAGTGGGCACCTTCCATCCTCAGTGTTTCGTCGACTAGCCCACGACGCCTCAAGAGGGCTCGACGGTGATTCTGGCGTCCCAGTATCACCCCCCTCCGTCCCCCACTCAACTCAGCCCAGCTTACTTACCTGTACATCAGCGTTTCTTTCTTTCTATTGTGCTTGAGATCCCCAGCCAGAATCTTTCCGTCTCAACCACAGCCAGTTGCTGCTCCTCTCTGCTGCTTCAGATAAGTTCTTCACTGTGCAATGCAACCACTCTTGGCCTCTGAAACTCTTGAACTCTTGGCCACTGAATCCAACGTCTCTGAGAAACTGGGTTGTAGTGTGTGCCACAAATCCTCGACAACCCACTTCCACTGGGTAAACCCGGACTCTCCGTCCTCGCTGTTCCGCTTCAGTGGCTAGTTGAGCATACTGCAGTTTCTTCCTCTCGTATGCCTCATCTACAGCATCCTCCCATGGCACTGTTAACTCTACCAGGTGAACAAGGCGTGCTGATCCAGACCACAAGAAAATATCTGGTCGAAGGTTAGTGGTGACAATCTCAGGTGGAAAAATAAGCCGTTGACGAACATCTGCCAGCATTTTCCAGTCTCTAGCCTCTTCCAGTTGTCCTGGGCGAGGATTGGTTTTAACACCTTTTCTTGGTGGTTGCTCTCCTGGGCGGAGGAATGTTATCTTTTGTGTGTAATGTTTTGATGGAACAGGTGGCAACTTATTGGTCATTTTATGCTTGTCTTCCATTGCTAAGGCCAAACATCGCAGCACCTGGTCATGGCGCCAAGTAAACCGACCTTGGCTGGGAGCCACCTTACATCCTGAACAGAATATGAGGGATCCTCTCCTACCCAGAGGTTTAGGTTCTGTGGTGATGGGAGAACATCATATGTTGACCTGATGAGGAAACTGATCCTGCTCTGTTCCATTGACCATAGGTCTTGCCAGCCAATCTTGCGTTGTTGCACACTCTCTCATCTCATCCATTCTCCCTGCTTGGCCTGGGAAATGGCCTTTATACACCTCATCCTCTCCTCCTGCTTTTGCACCTCGTTGACTACCAGCTTCCTCCTTTAAGCTGGGGCTGCCTTGTGCCATGTGGGAGGAGCTGAACTGAGACCAAGACCCCCTCTTCCATGCTGAACTTGCCCCATGATATCATCAATTCGAAGGGCAGCCTTTGCATCTTCCACAGCTTTCTTTGCCGCCAACTTTCTTCCAGTTTTCAACACAGGTGCTGCCTCCCTTACGCATTTGTCACGTGACTCTACTAATGTCATTTCCAGTCTGACTTTGGCGCACTTAAATTCCTTGGTTAGAGCGGAGACTGGTAGCTGCAGTATTCCTTTACCATAAAGTCCCACTCTACTGAGGCAGCGTAGAACTCCCAACCATTTCCTGATGTATGAACTGATTAAAGCTTCCAGCTTCTCTACTGTTGTCAAAGAAACCTCGTACACAGTCAGTGGCCCCACACTGAAAGCACCAGAGTTTTAGTTTGCCTGGTAGAGCGCAACTGTATGCTCTTCAACCCTTCCACTGCTTGTTGTCTAACTTCTCCCACATGAACGGTGTCCTTTAGATCCCTGTCATACCATCTCCCAAGACTCTTCACTGGCTTCTCAGAGACTGTTGGTATTGCCTCACCATTAATGAAGAATGTTTTATCTACTACTTTGCCTTTAATTATAGAGATGCTCCTTGATTTAGTGGGCTTGAATTGCATTCGTACCCATTCAATGTTATTGGTTAATTTGCCCAATAACCGATTAGTACAGGCTACTGTTGTAGTCATTGATGTCTTGTCATCCATGTATGCTCGAATTGGTGGTAGTCGCATTCCAGAAGCCAAGCGCTCTCCTCCTACTACCCATTTTGATGCCCTAATGATTACTTCTATTGCCATGGTAAAAGCCAGTGGAGAAATGGTGCATCCTACCATTATTCCAACCTCTAGGCATTGCCATGTAGTGCTGAATTCTGAAGTTGAAAAACTAAATTACAAATCTCCAAAGTAGGCTTTCACTAAATTTTTTACTGTCGTCGGTACACTGAAAAAATCAAATGCTGCCCAAAGAAGTTCATGTGGCTCTGAACCATATGCATTAGCCAAATCCAGGAATGTCACATGGAGCTCCTTCCTCTCCTTTTTAGCTGATTGAATTTGTCGCCAGATGACACTGATGTGTTCTAAGCATCCTGGGAAACCTGGAATGCCCGCTTTTTGTATTGAAGTGTCAATGAAGCAGTTCTTTAATAGGTAAGTTGACAATCTCTGAGCAATAATGCTGAATAAATCTTGCCTTCTACGTTTAATAGGGAAATAGGACGAAACTGACTGATGCTTGTAGAATCTTTTTCTTTAGGTATAAAGACTCCACCTGCTTGGCACCATGCTCTTGGTACAACCTGTTTTTCCCATGCCACTTTCCTCAATTTCCACAGAATTCATAGAACTCCTGAAGCACTCTTGTACACTCTGTACGGAACTCCATTAGGCCCTGGTGATGATGAAGCCCTTGCTTTTTTCACAGCTTGCTCTACTTCTTTCCACTTAGGTGCACAGTCCTCCATTTGGTATTCTGGTGGATTGATAGGTGGCATGTCTGAAGGAATTGACATAGGCTCCTGCCTTTTTGAATCTGTATGTGTTTCCTCCAAATATCTCTCCAGCTCAACCTTAGATGCTTTTAGTGTGCCATTCTTCTCACTGGTGAATAACTTCTTTACAAATTTGAATGGGTCTTTATAAAAGTTAGCTCTCGCACGCTCCTTCTTTTTGTAGCGTTTCCATAGGCGCTCAGCTCTGCACAATGTTGCAAGCTTATCTTTTATGACCCTTTGTAAGAGATTGAGTCCCTCCTTCTGACTTTGTTCTGCTCTTCTCCATTGCTTCCTCAGCTGTCTTGTTTCTCTAACTAAGCGTTCAATGTCCTGCTGCCGTCTAGACTTTCCAGGAATAGTTTGTACTTTTTCCTTCCTTTTTTCATCTCCAAACCTCTCACTTCCATATGCGTAGATGATGTCCCCAAACAGCTTCTTTTCAACTGTTCCACTTAACCTTTCCAATGCAAAGCAGAGATCTGTATTTACTGTGTCTCATGCAGTTTTTTCACAAGCTCTTGGCCATTTAACTCCAGGCTTGTGCCCGTTGAGGTTCTTTTCTCTCTTACGCTGGTTCGTCTGATCGGGTTCACAAGGATCATTAGGTTCATAACTAGTTGTATCCACGCAAGTCCTCCTCACGTCTATGACAGGGGTGCTGGTATCCTGCGAACTGTGGTTTGCTTCCTGTCCCCGGATTTCATTCGACTGATTTGACTGACTTCGTAAGAAGTACTGATCAATGCAAGGCCCTTGTCCCTTCTCCCTCAAGCATTTCATTCTCCCTTGATGAATCTTCAAACCCCTGACCGTTGTTGCCTTGCTCCAGCCGCAGACACAAACCTAGAGTTCTATGTTTTTGCTAACTGCAAATCTTGAACTAGTCTTTTGTGAAGTAGTCTCCATACTCATATCCGTTTCCGTTCCTAAGTCGTTAACCGTGTTGTCCAACGTTGAGTCATCTTCCGCCCCCACTCTCGCAGACTCTAGGGGTATTTTTTCTTTAAGTAAGTTTTTCTCTTTACTTTTCTCTCGAAGTAAGCTAAATGGATGTGGAAGTATTAGGCATACTGAAAGCATGGACACCTTCCTCAAAACCAGGACGATCAAGGAAAAATACAGCTGGACAAAAATGGTATTTGTCTGAACCTCTTCAGTAATATATACTGTAGAATGACAATATTGTAAAATAATTGTAGTATTTGGAGACGCATTATAATCTTAAATATGTATTATAGGAGTGAACCTGTAGTAGTTTGTTTTATTGTAGCAAGTTGGTGGTGCAGTAACTCTGAGGCTTTTACTTTAGCTCTGTTATCTATCACCAGTTTTAACAAAAGGAACCAACCATAGCTTACATTGGATGTGGGCGATCCAAAATTATGGTTACAAAATTGTATGTTGCATTTAAACGTATGTTGCATTCCTATGTTACTGTATGAAAGTACTAACAGGAATAATGGTATTCATATTTCTACTGCTGTATTCCCACCCAACAGACATTCTATTTGAAATGGATTGATTGCTATTTGAGTGTTCATTTTAGATCATGTTTTTGCTGTTTGTTCGATATTGTTAAATAATTTATTACAGTACTATCTCAATATATCTCAATATTTCAGACACCAGTGGGCAGTCTGGAGTCACAAAGTGTCAGTTCCCTAAGTAGTAAAGATAGTAGTAGAGATACTAAGATCAATAAAGCATTTGTGTTAAATTTATACAGTGTTAAGTTACTTATACAACCATAAAAATACTGATTATTGTACAGTAGGACACAAGCAGGATTCTTGCAGCAAACAACATTGTATTTTCTTTGGAAGGAGAGGTCTACTAATATAATTGACCTGGATGTTGTTTATTTATTGGTAATTTCCAGCTCAGAATAGACAAGAAGAGTGAGTGCAATCAGTAGGTTTGTTCCCCCCTCATAACAGGATGGTAAAAAGATCATCGTTTTGGCATGTCAGGTTTTGCATGGCCTCTCTATTAATAGTACAGATCCAGTGACTGTGCAGTGATTATGTTACACTGTGCTTCCAGGCCTATGACATACTCTGGCACACTGCAGCATTGAGATCACTCAAAAGCTTTTGAAATAGTTTAAAAAAATGATCATATGGTTTATGTGCCAGTGGATATAGATTAGGAATGGGGGACGTGAACACCAGATCTAAAGCTATTAAAGCTCTGAAGGAAAGATTTCTACTTGCTCTGAAATGTAATGACTATGAGGAAGTGCAAGCAATCCTGCAATCGAAAAAGATAGATGTGGACACTGTGTTTGAAGTTCAAGATGACGATATGGTTCTGGCATCCTATAAGCAAGGTACTGTGGGCAGAACAAGACACAAAAAAACACAAACATATATTTTATATTTGAATATCCCTGTTACGAAGTTAATAGCCTGTGCTTTGTCATTATGCCCTTTTAGTAACATGATTAGGTCTTTAGACAACAAAGGGGACAATATAAATGATCAAAAAAGTACTAAAACCTTTGCCATAAGCTCAAATACCATCCACCCTCCATATTCTATTATTGTATTATTATTGTCTTTAGTGTTTTGTATAAGAGGATCAATAAAACATTTCAAAGAGAGAGGGGAGGGAGAGACACAGATGCTCAAAATACTTATATAAAACTATACAACTGAAAACATTTAAAACTTATAAGTGTGTTTGCTATGTATATAAGTAGATATTGTCTGTGATAAAAAGAAAAACTGAAACAAGTTTTCATCCAAGTTTGACTGGTTTTATAACTAAACTTTACCACTGGGTGGAGACATTTCTCCAGGGAAGAGAGTCATGAAATAGTCACTTTAATATTACTGTCTAGTTCGCTGACAACATAGGTCTCACAAGTTTAGTTTTTAGGTTGTCGTGACAAATCTGTATTTCATTTTAGAAACATAGTTGGTAGAAATATTTACAAGAAGTCTGTATTTCTTTTAGTTCCTGAAGGACAATTTCCATCACCCATAACTTGAAATACTCTTGCACCAGTTCACCAGTTCTGGTGCTTTTCAAACTTCTGTTAAATATTATTTATAATACTATATGGCTTGGACATTCCCTGCACCCTGATTGGTTTCTAACATACCAATTAAAAGAGTGGTTTGAAACTCATTTCATTCCAATCAGGAAAATGGTTGTACCAAAACAATAATGGACCATTTCGTTATACATGTCTAGGCCTCATACCTCACAACTCACCTGAGGCATTGTGAGGCATGATGCTGATAGAACCCATGGCTTCTTATATTATTTTATGTTCCAATGTTAATAAAATAAAAAAAATAAAAATCTCAAATGAAGGTTTAGTTGAAGATTTAAGTCATCAGTTTGACTTAAAAAGGGAAGTTATTTTCAAATAGAATTATATTGTATTTGACTGAATTCATCCTATTTTTTATTTTATTTTGTTAGGCTACTGGTTGCCTGGATACAAACTGGATTCGTCTTTTGCAACAGGGTTGCATATATGTGCAATGTATGGTTATCTGGAAAGTGCCTTGGTACTACTAGAACATAATGCCTCCATCAACAGCAAACCTAATGGGAAAACACCTTTACATGTGGCATGTGAGGTATCCAGCAGCGACAGCGTTGGTCTGCTTCTTAATCATGGAGCGAAAGTCAACAGTTTTTCCTTGAGTGGACACACTCCATTGCATTTCTGCACTACAAAAGAAGCAATAGCTTGTGCTAAACAGCTCATTTTGAAAGGTAAGAATAACAATGTTATACTATTCATTTATACAGTATTAATGCTTTTATTCTGTTATTATTCAAGTACTGCACATCTCTATTAAGTTGACATTTGCAGGGGTTATAGCTAATTAAATAATTATATGAATCTTTCCATTTCCTATGTGTCACACATACGTAGTTTCCAAAGAAACGTTATCGCAATTTTTTGTTTTTCTAGGTTAAATAAATCTCTCAGTTTGCATGGTTTGCTTTCGCTAGTGATAATTATTGAACTTCCTAGGTCATTTCACCTAAAGGGTGAAATATTCACCACCCCAAAAAATCCTTCTTTCCTGAACTAAGCAGCTGCTTACCCTGCTGCTGATTGATTTGACCTCCAAAGTCTCTGCTTAGGGAATAACATGTGCTTCTTCAAAGCTGCACACATGAGAGCTGTTTCTCAGTAATGTTTAATACACAGGTATACTTGTTATCTGTACTATCCATTCACTTTGCTCAACTACCTATCTTAAGGCTACCTACGACACATTTCTTGTACATGTATGTGTTTCAACAGGAGCTAATCTGGAGGTTCACAGTAACAACAATGAGGAGGACACACCATTGCATACTGCTGCACGGTTTGGGCTGCCAGAGCTGTTGGCTTTCTATATTGGCAGTGGCGCAAACGTTGACAGCATAAACAGTCATAAGGAGACCCCGTTGATTACTGCGACCTTTTGGGCGCTGAACCAGAAGGAACAAGTATACAGCACAGAGCACCAACTCGTCTGCAGGATGTTGTTGGACTATAACGCCAATGTCAACATGCAGGAGGAAGACATGAAGACAGCCCTTCACAGGGCTGCCTGGAACTGTGATCATATTCTCATGCAGATGCTGCTGGAGGCAGGGGCAGATGCTAACATGGTGGACATTAATGGGTGTGCTCCTATCCAGTACACTCTGAAAGTGACCTCAGTGCGTCCAGCCGGCATGCCTGACATCTGTTACCAGCTGCTGTTAAACCACGGAGCAGCAAGAATTTATCCCCCCCAGTTCCATAAGGTAGCGTCTTTAAGGTTAGAGGTAATTAAAGGAAGACATTGTGGTGTAAGATTTGTACAGCAAATCGTTATTTTCACAGTTGTTGTTTCTTTCTGAACTTGCTGGGTGTGTTTTTTTATATAGTTGGGGTAAAGTCATTTTAGTACCATATGACGCATTTTAACTAATAATTTAAGATAAGATAAGCCAGCTTATAGAGGCTGCAAGCCCATTCACCATTTCAGTCATAGGATGCTGTGCTGCCCAAGAAGCCAGTGGTATTCTTAACAGTAAGGACAGCCAAAAGCAGTTAAACAGAAAAGTGGAGCAACTCCATACATGAGGAATCACCTAGAAAGAGGTGCTCCAGTGATCCAGTGATCTTAGCTGCTTATAACAAGTATATAATATAGTGAGATACAAATTGTTTTTATTTGATGTTTTCTTATAGGTGCTGCAATCGTGCCATTCTTTCCCCAGGGCAATTGAAGTAATGATAAATTCATACGACCATATAAAAGCCACAAGGAAGTGGAGAACAGCTATACCAAAAGCAGTTTTCCAGGTAGGTGTTTCATAAAATAGACAAAATATAAGACTTAAATTGAAATGTATTGTAAAGCATTATAGCATATACACAATTGTGTTTAAAGTCCAAACCTTACAACATAACCACCATTGCTTTTACATGTATATTACAGCAACACCAGGATTTCTATGAGTCCCTGTTTGCAGCCTGCAGTAATACTCCACGCACTCTTATGCACATATCAAGGTGTGCAGTTCGGGCAGCCTTGAGGAATAGATGCCATGACAATGTAGACAAACTGCTGCTTCCACCTTCATTAAAAAAATATTTACTTCTGGAACCTGAAGGAAGAATCTTTTAGTTTGTGTCTTTTTACTGTTTGGATTAGATCACTGTAATCCTGACTTGGGTGAATGTACCTCATCACAATCAGTGCCATGTCAGTTCCACTAATTATACAATTAGAGACGTTTGCCAGTTCACATCCTAACCTGAAGAGATGATGACAAGTAAATTTAATAATGCTACTAGTAAGTCATACAAAAGAAAGGAGGTAGGAAATCTAGGGCTGTTGTATTGTCAAGGGGCTGTGGAAATAAATATGGGAAGATTGGCCAAGTTTGTAATGGGTGCTACAATATTTGTCATGATAAATAGATCAGTTATGCTTTTAATCATGAATTGTAAATGTCATATACTGTACAGATAACACTAAATGTCATACATACTGGAAGTATTGTACTGTTATTTTTGTTATATTAAAGATTTAGGTGTTTATTTTTTTATTTCAAAGTAATGGTGTAAGATTCAATTACGCCAGTGTGTGAATCAGATTATTTTGTTTGCTTGCTTTTTCCTATGATATAATAAAAATATGTGACCCACCCCCCCTCGCCTCCCGGATATTTACATAGCAAATCAGATATGTATGGTAAAGCAGGTTAAAAACCAAAGTACAAGTATGGGAAAAGCATAGTAAACTGCACAATTACCTTGTTAATCTTTTAGGAGGCGATCTGTCATAAACACATAAAGTTGAATTCTATATACAGTATACTACCCCCTACTGGCAATGGGATAGTCCTGCGTTAGTACCTTTTGGTGGATATAGTGTATTGTGTATATATAAAAATGACAGGGGCGCCCTGTGTTCCAAAGCAGTTCCGATATTTGTTGGATTTGTTTATGAATCACACACGTGGCCATTAGAATTGAATGAGATACCATCTACTGTAGTGTCTTTGCTTGGAGAAACATCACTCTTTATAATGACCCTGGATAAAGGCAGCAGTCAGTCTTAACATCATGTTGTACTGTATGGGGAGGAAGAAACCCCTATGGGTAAGCACATTTTGTTTTCTTGTCAAATCCATGTAACATATGTTAGAGTACTATACGTAATGTCTAATGTTCCTATTCAAGTTCCCAGCTGCAGAGGGCAGCACTCCAGTCAGTGTAATACATACACACTCTGCCAAGGTGACACTGCCACATGTTTATAAGGGTTAATTTTCCATAAATAGCTAAAGTGCTTTTGTTATTTTAGTGTGACTTTCATAGCCCTTACAGAACTACCTTCAATTAGAATGCGCTGGTTCTGTGGAAAGGTTACCAGACCACAAGCCACCATTTCCCTTCTTCACTGACAGCATGTCTGAAAACTAAAAGTCGTTTATAAACACAGTACTGTATTGCTTTTGTGTCGCAGCAGGTGCCCCGCCTTGTGATAAGATGTCAGAAAGTTTGTAGCGTTGCGTGGGAAATGAAGGCAGGTTGACACAGGTATTTCAGGTTTTTGAATGCAGCAGTTTATTAAGACAGGACTCTACACTTAACAGGTAAAGCCAGTGGTACAAGTACAGCTGAGCAGCATAGTGCTACTCAGACTGTAATAAATAATAAAATAAAATAAAATAAATTCCAAAGCACACTGTGGTTTTGGTCATGTGCTACAGCCAACTAAGTGGAGTCTGTGGCTCTCCTTGGCTGTTTCTCTCCAACCTTTCTCACTCTTCAGCTCTCTCTTTCATCTCAGCAGCCTGCTACTTATCCCCCCCCCCCCCCAGTCCAGGCCACGCCCCCTGGTGCAACAGACATCAATCCCAAGCATGCACGGCTTCCCGCTCTCGATCCTTTGATTGTTGCAACATCTTATCCCCTAATTTGTGGCAACAATGTTGCAACTGGATCCCGCTTGCACGGCAATTCTCCTGTCTCTGAAGACCTGCGGCAACTGAACCTTTGACTTGGGGTCACAGAACCTTCCTGAAAATGGTTACAGCAGACCTGGAGTCATTACGGTATTATTGTTACTAACAGAGTGCCAAAAAAAGAAAACTTAAGACAACAAGGAATAGAATCAGTAACCAGGTTTATCATGTATCTTTTTAGAGGACTCTTATAGAAATGCAATTCAGGACCTCTTACAGCTAATTTAGAACGTGTAGTATAACTGGATGGAAACGGAATTCAGACACTTTTCTGGCTGTATTTTTTCTGTTGGTATGTTTAGACAAGCAAGCTAAATAGGTTCACAGTTTCTGCCACATGACAATCATTACTTGTTTGGGCCTCTGGAAATTACCTTTTTATTTTCTTCCACTTACCAGGAAAGTTTTGGTCTTTGATTAAAGACATCAGTAAGAACTTTACCATCAAACAAAAGTAATTAAAAAAATAAAACATAAAATAAAACGCCTTCTCAATATTAAGGGACCTGATAGGCACACATTATTTCTTTTTTTGTTTAGTAACATTTGTGTTCCATTTGGCCATTGACTATTTTGTGTTTAAGCTATATGGGGATATGAAAATGAGTTGCTAAGACACCAAGACAGTGCCATTAGCTATTTGCATGCTTGTGTCTGGACATTGGTGTAGGTTGTGAACTGTCAACACGTGTTATGTATAGACAAAAATAGCAGGAATAGCTTTAGATGCTATGTACATTGCTGGTGAATGCTTGGTTGAAGTCATGAGTAATATAATCCCATTTGGTTTCAGAAGCCTTGCAAAGCACTGATTGGGATATTCAAAAGTGCATCAGATGCTTTACAGACACGATAGTCTTTCAGATTAATAAGGCTCACATCCAAGAATTCACTGCCATTTGGAACAAAGCCAAAACTGAACTGTTCTTAAAAAAAAAAAAAAAGCAAGCAGCAAGAAAAGGTCGGCCAGCTAAAATCATAGCAAGATATTTGCAGCATGTACCCATGCACAAATCCAGCCTGCCTGCGCTTACTCTGTCATCTATTAGAAGCAGTTTTGAAAGCCAAGGTTTCACAATAACCTAACAACACATTCAATCTTTGCTTTTCCAGCACATAGTAAGCCCAAAGAGCCTGGCCACAGAAAAATGTAGGTTCCACTCCCAAGCTGCAGTGTGCGTGTAATATAGAAGTATTATTATTACTATTATCCTCTAAGGCAACTTGTGTTACAAGGCAGTACAGGGTTACAATGGTAGATTAATATTTAAATACAGTATAGTTTACAATACTAATAGAATACAATATGAAACAGAAAACAGCAAGTTAGGAACGTTTACCAATAATTTATCTGACCATTATATTCCTGTTAGTGTTTCACTGCCTTTACTCACACATCACAATTCTTATTGGCTTTTTAATTGCTGTTTACGACTAGTTTATCTGGTTAAGAACATCCTTATTTTATTTTGGGAGCGTTGGAGAGGAGAGAGACATCTGTAGATGTCTGAGACACTGGCGGGGCATTGGTTAATTTAAGATAAAGTTCTGGGCCTTCAGGATACTGTTAACAGAACCAGGTTAATATACACAGATATACACCTACTCACAGTATTCCCAATAGCATTGTGAGGTATAGTTACATGTGAAATATACATGTACTAAAAATACTATACACTTAAACTTAAGAAAGAATAGCCACCACAATTATAATGAATTGTAAATCTGCCTATAGTTTGTTATTCTTAGAATAATCCAGTGGGATTAGTACCACTTTTGTTTTAATGGTGACTAATTTACATTGTTGTACTGGCCAGTAATGCTTTGAAAATGTATTTTATTTTCTCAATCAGAAATATTCATAACTGATTTTACACTGGAATGACTGGCTCAGATGTAACCATTAAAAACAAGTTCAGCAGCGAGATACTATCTAAATAGTGGTAGGACCAAATACAGGTAAATAATAACAGATTCAAACTGGAACATTTCTATTTTGTCCCACTATTGCGGTTCATTCTTCGGTTAACATGGGTCCTACTAGTGGGGGGCCTACTTAATTACTGTAGACTGGAACAAACTGCTGAAGCAAGAGTTTAAACTCTAGAAGACCTTACTTACTTTCTGCTATGTTTGAGATCTATGTGTCCAGTGTTAACTAGCTCAATAAATTGGCATCTCAGCACATTGAACCGAACGACCCACAAACCAAACTGTTTAAACATGAACTACTTATCAACTGAAGAGCAAGCTCTGTAGTCGAGACTCAAGTACGTGTCTAATGCGGATATCAATATTATTAACTCAGCCGTTAGGAGGAAATGCATTACAAAACATCATAACAAGAGATATTATACAATGCTAGAAACATTAAAAAAAAATTGAATATATGCAGATAAACATAACCTAATTTTGGCAATAGTATGGTTATAAGATATTGATCTAGCAAAACAAAGATTGACCAGTAACAGCACTTTAACTGTGTTCGATAATGCAACAACCATTTTATTAACCTTAATATACAGAAAATAATAATACAAATCTTTCTTGAAATAACTGATACATACATATTTGCTTACTTTTAAAAAAAGGCATTCTGTGATGCCATCAGAGTTTTCTACAGTATTTGGCATACAAAATAAGGCCTTTTTGGTGGGGTACAAACAGCTTACTTCAAACGAACTTAGTTTGACAGTGCTTGGTATATCTTATACACTGAAAATAGTTTAATATTTAATATTCACCATCATTGATTCATTTTGTGTGTATGTGTGTTGGCGGGGGGGGGGGGGGGGGGGGGGGGGGGCTTAAAGTCTGAAGAGGCTGTAACATACCAAATAACAGTCACATACTTGAACTACAGATTTACATAAGTAAAATTAGATTTGGAGTGTGATATGAACAGTAACATTAACAAACCAACAGTTTTATATACTAACTACCTACATCGTCTGACAGTGAAAAACAGTGAAATTGTGTTATAAAAATAAAAGTTACTCATGTCAGTTTTGTGGTAATTATGAAAAAAGTTAACCACATTCAATATGAGTGTTTTATGGCATACATACTGGACGATCATATTTAAAAAACGTCACCAGATTTTTTTTCAGCTTTTTATTTATTTTTTTTTAGTTTAACCTTTCCACCCAAATTCCAAAATGTAACCTGCTGCAACACAAATGGTGTTTCTTATTCCTGGAGTACAGCCATTCACCAACTGAACCTGAGCTACAGCTGTTACAAGCAACAGAACCCTGGAGGCAAGAGCCTAGTCTGGGAAGTCTCTTTAGTGACTGCCTAGTAGGGGTTGTTAAAGCTCAATGAGCGCGCACACACACAGAGTCAATTTGCCACTGTGTGGAAAGGAAAAAGAAAACAAGCAACAAAATTAATTATAGCTTATGCCCAGGAGAGTGTCTATAGTCTAAGCAGTAATAGTCACAAAGAGATTAACATGCTGCTGACAGAAAACTATTTTATATTTCTTCTAAATGATGACTAATCACTTTGTTCAATTAGCAGAATGAACGGTTACATTCTAAAATACTACGGTAATGTTCTTCTCTCCATGTGTTTATCTGTTGAGCCACAGTTGAGCTCTGGGGTTTGTGTTTGGTGACCAGGCAGGAGTATTAAATTTGGCAAATCTCCAAAACAACTCCTTGATCCACACCCAGCTTTGTGCAAAATGCTACATCTCTCATACGCTGACATCATACTTCCCCAGCTTCTTGGGGTCCTTGCTGGGAATGCACCAGTCGTCTGCCTCTATACTTGTCTGGTAATGCCTCCAGGCTGATTTGTTGAAGACAGGCAGTCTTTCCACTGATTCTGTTGATAAAGCCTTAAAAACAAAACAGAAGCAAACTGTTGCTTTTGCAAACCTACATTTGTGTTTATTTACATTTGTATACTGATCAGACATGGGGTGAAATTACTTTGGTATTAGATATACATTAATTTTTTAGTGTTTTATAATTTAGATAACGGTAAGGCTCACAAAGTCTGCGAGTTATACATAAAGTATTTAAGCTAAACCACCACCACATTTGTTCATACCAGACACTGTAGTGAAAATGAGTACAGAATATTATTTATGTTAGGAACAAATTATTAAATTTCATGCTGGGCCCAAACAGCCAAACCACCAAGTTGCACTGTGAGCTTTGTTTTGTGTAACACACTGCTGATGCCGCAAAGCTTGGCATAACAGGATCTGCAGAGTTGGAAAACTTATTTTGCAATCAGGGCAAAAGGAATAACACTGCTGCAATGTGAGAATGGAGATTAGGTTACAGATCTATAGGATTTACATTGCCATTTCACAAAATTAGTTTTACCTTCAAATATATAACAGCAGCTGTACCATATCCTTCCATGGAATACAACTGCAAATCTCCCTGAAAGTATTTGGCATAAAGACGAGAGATGGGTAGACCGTAGCCAAAGCCAGCCTGAAGAAAAAAAAGTAAATTTTAAAGCTCTGAGGACACACTTGACCTAACTACCAGTGTACAAAACACCACAACTGTTAACATGACACTGGGAGTGGATAACAGTAATTAGAGATAGAAATGACAGGCTTTTAAAGTTTATACTGTATCACAGTATCATTTAATAGCCCTTGCCATGTTTCAGTAGGCGCTTAGACACATCACAGAGCAGGTTGACAAGAAAATAAGTCAAAGAAAAGAAATGGATTTGGAGCCACCCTCAGTAGCGTGTACTGTGGACTACATTCCTCCTTGCTAGATTTTTCAAATTTTAGCACAATTATATTTAGGGCTGTATTTTTTCATGGAAATTGCGTATTTCACAGCACAAGTATAAATATGGTTATTTAATGATGTTTCATGATTACACATACTATTTATTAAAGCAGAAGATGCATTTGCAATTTATCATTTTCAACAGAGTTACTACATAACAAATGTTCCTAAATATTTCAATGCTTCTCAAACCGTAAATGCTAAATTGTAGAACATTGTTTTTTATGTCCAACTTTTAAAAGACATTCTATTTTCACCTGCAGTGAATTATCAAACACAATAAAAATAAAATGTAAAAAACAGGCAGGTGAAATGTGAAAATGTAGTGGACAGAACAATTTTCAGAAGAAATGCAGCTGGAGTCTTTCATTAGACATTTTAAAGAAAATCGAGCAAACTAAACAGACTGCCAGATTCCTAAATTCAGTGCAATTGGTAGTTTGTCAATAATGCAAATGTTTGCTGTATATTCTTACCAATGGAGCATTACGAGAGTTGTCTATGACAGGCTTTGGAGCTGTAGAATACATGTAACTGAAAAGTCGGTCAATCTTCCTCAAAGGAACGCCTCCACCTCTATCCAACATCTAGAACAAAAGGTTGTCAATAACGGGTCAAGAATGACTGGCAGTAAAGCATTAAAAAAACACTTTTTATATCAAGGTTATTTGGTGGCTTTGTTTTCTAACCTCTATCTTGAACCATTAGAGCAGAAAAATAAGCAACCAAACTAGGTCTCTCATTTAAACTTGTACAATTAATTTAATGTTTAAACTAAAACAGAGATCAGCCACTAAACTGATTCAGAAAAAACATGTTTTATAAGCATCCATTTTAGTAAATGTTTTACTTTAATATGTTTGACCAAGTTTAAACTGTGCAGTTTACTGCAGTTGGTCAACATTTACAAAATGTGTGTTTAAGCATTGAGGCCTTAAGACAAACATTTATTGTACCTTTATTGTCAGGTCTTCATCTCCCAATGAAACCATCACTTCTATAGGAGGGAGGGAAGGGCTGCACTCATGAGTCTCAACAGTGGCTCTCATTGAATTCTGTAAATTAAAAATGCCTCTATTACATTTTTCACCCCAAAAAACCCCTAAACTGGAAAGTTTGTATAGAATGACACTTTGCTGGTAGTCTCTACCCAGTCATACCCAAAGAGTAGCTGGAGCTTATTTAATGCAGTGAGGCAAAGCTCAGCATGAAGCACTGGGTCTGTTCAGTGGAGAAACAGACTCACTGACTCCAGTGCTGTAAAGCTAACATTTTACAATAACAAATAGAGAAGTACACTCAACTTTACATATACAGAGACTAAACAGGGGTTGGACAGGCAAAACAGGGATATGAAGCACACACATGGAAATGGTGTGCAATTAAAACAGAAACAGAGTTAAGGCTGCTCATTAGATTTACTTAGAGATCCATCTGTTCAACACCATAGGCATTGCTCTTAATAAATAGAGCAATACATATCCTTTATAAAAATAGAAAAGGTGTTGTTGATCATACTAGACACTTCCTTCGAAGTTGGGCCAGTGTTGGAAAACAGGAGTCATTTTGGTGCAACGTTCCTGATCTGTATCGTACGGCAGACAGAAATGGATCCTCACTGACTGCTCTCTCAAATCTGTAGCAGCACTGGCAATTTTTATTTATTTATGCAGAAACCCCACACAGACAGATCCCCCCCCCCACCCCTGGCAATTCTGGAAAGGTAAAACATGTGATATGCATTTCTCATTTCTACCTCTGGCAGACAGATATGTTTTTGGACTCTTGAATATACATAAAAAATAAATAAAAAATAGATGTTTGTTTAAATATCCCAGTGTCCCAGTACTACTGGTCATCAACCAAAAAAATGTGTATTGACTTTGAAACCCTCAGCTTTAACACACATGACAGAGTACTGTACCTTGAAGAGTTCAAACAACATATGGTACAGATGGGACGGGACATATACAATGTGGAGAGGTTGACCCACTGCCTTTGCTAAAAAGAAAGAAAATGGTAAAAAAAAAAAAAAAAAAAATATGTATTACATTATTCACAAGCAATTATAAATCGTAAACTGCCATCACATTTACTCAGTTAGACTGCCATTATTCCAAGAGCAGAAAGCAAACAAAACCCTATCGTTAAAGTCTGGCTAATTGTTAATACACTGGCAGTAAAAAGGGCTGACTGATTAAAACAAAAAACAAAAAACAAAAAAAAAAAGTTTCTTTGGAAAACAGAACACCTCATGCAGAAAATCTAATCTGTCCTTGGTAAAACTTGGAATTGATTCAATAACGGAAGTGTAATAATGTATGTCACGAGTGAAGGCAGAACTGAAAAGCTGTCATTTTAAAAGACACCAGTGCTTATATCTCATACTACAAATCTCATTTGCCAAGTCTCCTTTTCAATTGATGCTTCTGAATGATACTGTCATTCCTCAGCAAGCAAAACAGTAAAAATTAGTTTCTATAACTGTGTGCCGTACTGCTGCAGCAAAACAGTGCGTCTTAAAATATCCATCTATAAACCCCTAAACAGTGTCAGGGCTTAATCTGGGAGTCTCTGCTTCTGAATAAGGACTTTGCATTCAGACTTTCAGGTTAAAAGTTAGCTTATGTACTGTAAATGGCTGCCTGCCAGAACTCTTTAGATCTTGGCTACCTCAAAAGTTAAATAAAACTGAATAAACTTTACTTTGTTTTTATTAGCATTTTGGTTAAATATGACAGTGACAGGAACAGACTGTACACATTATTTCCAGAAGTAGTGTTAAAAGAATTTCCTTTTGGCACATATAATCCTGTGAGATTGATAATATACCTGGCTAATAACAACATGGAGCTGAAATCGATCATTCGCACTACTGTACAGTTCACAAGTCAAACTACAAATATAGCCTCTTTGTTTCACATTAACTTCTGTTACTATATGCAGCTAACCTCTCCAAAAACATATTGAAATAATGGTATATTCCTATACCACTGGCAACACTGTAGCACATACACTGTTGGAAATGAGATGTACTAAAACTGTGTTTTTCATGTTTTTTTTTTTTTTCCTTAAAATTTAGTTATTCAAACCGAGTTAGGACTATTCAATGCAGTGCGCTACTTTAGTGCAAAGGCTGGGACAGGCAGATAAGTTTTTTTTTTTTTTTTTTTCCTGAAGTTCACTGAACACAAGCAGTAAGAACATAAGAAAGTTTACAAACGAGAGGAGGCCATTTGGCCCATCTTGCTCGTTTGGTTGTTAGTAGCTTATTGATCCCAAAATCTCATCAAGCAGCTTCTTGAAGGATCCCAGGGTGTCCGCTTCAACAACATTACTGGGGAGTTGATTCCAGACCCTCACAATTCTCTGTGTAAAAAAGTGTCTCCTATTTTCTGTTCTGAATGCCCCTTTGTCTAAACTCCATTTGTGACCCCTGGTCCTCGTTTCTTTTTTCAGGCTGGAAGTCCCTTGGGTCGACACTGTCAATACCTTTTAGAATTTTGAATGCTTGAATTAGGTCGCCACGTAGTCTTCTTTGTTCAAGACTGAACAGATTTGAGCACAGATTAGAAAGCAGTGCATTTATGTGAATGATACATGTAGATTTGTTTATTTAAATAATGCTGGCTAAAAAAAAAAAAAAGTCTGTAATTTTGCGAAGACAAATGTGTCTTCATAACGTGCAAGTTATTAATTTAGTTAGTATCAGTGGTGTAACCGATCCAGAACACGCCGGAACAGCGTTCTGGTACTCCCCCCCCCCAAATCGGCAGAACCTTGACTTAAGAATGAATTTAAAGAATAATTTCGATGCATGCGCCCCGATGAAGCACTCTCTTTCCGTACCAGGCCATCAAAACAGACATTAGGAACCAGATTCCCTATGTGCCACAAATGATTGTACAAGAGTCTCCACCTCTGATAACCGGCACATATTTTAATATATGTTTGCAGTCAAGTCACACACATCTCCCAATTCCCACACAACTGTACGATTCAGTCCTTGCGACGCAATGAAGAGAACATTAGGAACTTCTATTACAAACTACTGTACTAAAGTTTAATAAGGCTAACAATGTTTGAGTAAAAATGCTGATGAAGTAGCCAAGCTAGTTTTTTTTTTTTTTTTAAAGCCACCAAAAACCGCACTTCTATTTAAGATATTACAAAAGCATAAATAAGTGCTACACATTTAAAAAAAAAAAAAAAAAAAATATAGTATTTATAAACTGTGTGTTTATTTATCTGCTTTGCTTGTTTTTTTTTCTCAGTTTACAGTAGCAGAACTGCATCCCTCTGCCTCTCCCTCCTCCCAAACTCTATGGTGCCCTATGGAACTATCACTTCTGCTAACAAAGCTGATTTCATCTCTGCCTTTGCCTCCCACACCTCTCTCTCGATTTCCTTGCTCTCACCGAAACCTGGCTCTCTCCTGATAACATTGTAACTCCTGCTGCCCAGTCCCTTACTCCGCATTTCACTCGATGGGGCTAACCTTTCCCTGTCAACTCCTGCTAATTGTGCTTTACCTTCCCCTTGGACCTCTCACTCACTTTCTCGATGAACTCTACTATCTCCTCTCCTCTCTCCCCTGTCTACCCCAACTGTCCTGTTACATGATTTCAATATCCATCTCTCCAACTCCACCCACTCTGCTAGATTCCTTCCTCTCCTTCACTCTCTCCACCCCTTCCTACCCACAAAGCTGCCATCAACTGGATCTCACCTTCTCCAGGGCCTGCTGCTCCTCCACCCTCTCTATCAACCCTCTGAACCTCTCTAATCACTATTTGATCTATTTTTCTGTCTCTCCCCTCTCCCTACTCCTCCTACCCCCACTGCCACCTCCCACCGTAATCTCTGCTTGCTCTCCCCATCTGTTCTTGCCTCCACTGCTCTCTCACCTCCCACCTATCAACTCCTTTTCTCAGCACTCTGTAGAGTGCGACCTCCACCCTCACCTCCTCCCTTGACTCCCTCGCCTCACCTTGTTTATACTGCGGCTAGCTGGGCTACGTCACATACTTCCTCCAGATTCTATCGCCTTAGTGCGATAGATCCTTCCTAGCCTTCATTGGACACGAGAGTCCTTGAGGTTGTACGCTCACACCGCTAACCTTGGGTTATGCGGTTCTGATGCGTCCCTCATATGCTGCAGTTCCTTCTCCCTCACGACGGCTGTGGTATACATTTCCCCATACGTAATGTTTTGTTGGTCATCTTTGAATTGAAAGGGAATATTAGGTTACACAGCGCAACCCTGGTTTCCTTAAAGAGAAGGCAACCACCAACCGTGAGGTCACATCGGTCGCCCTTACAGGTTTGATACAAAAAGAGAAATGGCTTTTCGTGGAATGACAGTTAACCCCTCGGTACGCGGGACCGACTATAGGCCCCTTCCTGGATGATAATCGGCAGCTCTGGTACAGAGAGCTCAGTGAATACCTACTGATAGGCAGGCATATCCCATACGTAATGTTTTGGTGGTAGTCTTCTCTTTCAGGGAACCAGGGTTATGGGAAGTAACCCTACGTTCTGAAATTGGTGATGAATAAAAAAAAAAAGTGTTTGTGCAATTCATAATTTTACTGGATGCACAGTTCCAGAGGGGGGGGGGGGGGGGGGGGGGGGGGGGACAGGAGGGCACCGTGGTGATTGCAGTTCTGCACTGGTGATGACCTAAAATTGAAAGGAATAGAAAAAGAACATGCACGATAAAAATAACTAAACCACCAAAGACAGTATTTGCCTGCAAGATGCTTTCAAAACAAGACCAATCTATTAGCACCGACTAGCCTATAAAAGTGGTATGCATTACCTATTAAATGTTACCTCAAGCTCTATGAACAAATAAAACGTGAATTTATATCATTTTGTTTAAGAAATCTATATTTTATTGGCGTTCCGGTACTTAGCACTACACCACTGATTAGTATTTGTTTCACATTAGAAAGTTGTTTTAATTAATGGCTTTCAAGGCATTGCTTGGTAGTGAATCAAAGACAGCTGTAATATACAGTATATTAATTTATAAACATACCCATAATAAAAGAAATGCAGACTACATACATATCTTATAATTACACCGTGTAACAAATGTTTATTATTTTTTGTTCCTGGGTAGTAAGTGTTATTTCCTAATTGCTTATGCCTCAGAAGTATAGGAAATGGCTATTCCCCACAAACTTTGCTTTTGTGACCAGGACAGTGATATTTAAAATATCACTATTTCCAATGAGAAAACGGGCGCTTGTGTCTTTTTGTTCACAAAGTCAGAAATTTACAGTATAATCGTAAATCTCAAAAAACTACTCACTTCTAAATCTATTGTATTCATTTTTGTATTACTTTAGTATAAATACATGTTAATTTGGATTCATATGTTGTTTTTTTTCTAACTATGTGAATGAAAAGACACACATTTGCCCGTTTTCCCATTGGAAATAGTGATATTTTGAAATATCACTGTCCTGGTCACAAAAGCAAAGTTTGTGGGGAATAATAGCCATTTTCTATACTTTTGAGGCATAAGCACTTAGGAAATAACACTTACTACCCAGGAACAAAAATTGTGTTACATAGTGTAATCTATGCACTGTATTTCAAACAAACTTTTATTCAAAGCTATAGTGGTTAAACTGAACTGTTATATGAGGAGGAAGTTAAATGTTAGCAAAACTTGGAAAGAAAATGTAAATTAAATTTTGTACTAGTCGCATAAGTATTTAGCCCCTTATGTCAGTAATTGGTAGAAGCTCCTTTTGCAGCAATTACTGCTATGAGTCCTTTTGAATAGGTCTCTACTAGCTTTGCACAATGATGGTGAAATTTTTGCCCATTCTTCAAGAGAAAATTGCAGCAGTTCTGAAGTTTGTTGGGGATCGTCAATGGACTGCAATCTTCAAGTCTCGCCATACATTTTCAATTGGATTAAAGTCAGGACTTTGACTCCAGTGTGGCTTTGGCTTGGTGCTTCGGGTCATTGTCCTGCTGAAATGTGAATTTCCTCCCCAGTTTCAGAGTTTTGGCTGACTCAAACAAGTTTTCCCCTCAAGGATTCGCCTGTACTTTGCATAATCCATTCTCTCCTCTATCCTGACAAGCTTCCCAGTCCCTGCTGAAGAGAAGCATCCCCATAACATGGTGCTGCCACCACGCTTGACAGTTGGGCGTTGACCGAGTGATGTGCAGTGTTGGGCTTGCGCCAGACGTAACACTTGGAATTTAGACCGAAAAGTTCAATTTTTGTCTCGTCTTACCACAAAACCTTTTTCCACATGTGTGCAGTATCATCTATATGCTTTTTCGCGAACTCCATACGTGCTTCAAGATGAGCCTTTTTGAGCAATAGTTTCTTTCTCGCCACCCATCCATACAGGCCAGCTTTTTGTAGTGACCGGCTTATTGTTGATGTGTGAACACTGACTCCCATCTCAGACACAGAACTTTGCAGATCTCAAGGTCACTGTTGGCTTCAGAGTGACATCCCAAATCAGTTTCCTGCTTGCCCAGCTGTTCAGTTTGGGAGGGTGAAATGATCAGAGTAGTGTATGGGTGGTATGATGCATCTTCCACTTCTTAATGATGGACTTCACTGTGCTGAGAGGGAAAATCAGCATCTTGGAAATTTTATTGTACACTTCTCCTGCTCTGTGCCTCTCCATCACTTCATCCCTGACTTGTTTCAAAAGCTCCTTGGTCTTCATGGTTATTTTGTTGGATCACTAGGAGAGTTGCAGCTTGAAAATCTGTACATACCCAAAGAAAATCATCTACAAGTTAAACCACTTTGAGTACACACAGGCTGAAACCATTTCACTAATTGTGACCTTTCAAACAAATCATTTGCACCTAAGCTGATTTAGGGCTGCAGTAGCAAAGGAGTTGAATACTTATGCAACTGAGATTAATCTGTCTCTGTAAATCTTACTTATTTATATTCTATATGCATTTAACTTTGAAAGCGTCGTGCAGTACGCCAACAAATTGTGAAAACTTTGCAAGGGGTGAATATTTCTGCAAGCCACTGTAAAACATTCATACTGAACATTATCTTTTTTATGAACATAAATTGTTTTGCACCGCAAAACTTTGAGGCCCTATTGGTAAACTGAGTATCAGAACAACTGCTTTGTAAAAGTGAAATAAAACATGAAATAAAATGCAAAAAGATCTGCATCTTGGTTCATTTTTAATGGAACTTTGAGGAGATTTTAGTCAGTCCCAGAATACAGCTGTGAACCGAATATGAAACTACTCTCCGAGTTAGGTCTTTATCATCCAGAAAATCAAAGCCATCTTAGTTCACATGTCAAAGTAAAGATACCATTAGATTTTATTTTAATGGCCAGAGGAATTTTCATACAAATGTGAAAGTTTGAAATGGTGAAACTTTTCAGAAACACTGTATAAAGTTCATTATCAACACAGAGACATCACCTTGGAGATGGAAAACATAACTAAAAAGTCTGAAAAGACATACTGTTGCTATAACAGTCTGATAATCTAGAAGATACATGTTGTGACAAAAAATGGAAGTAAAATAATTGAAAGAATTCAAGTGTTAGCCAATTCTGAATACCGGCTGTGAATTTTTTTCTTTTTTCTGTTAAATCATAAAGAGACTTTGTGGAAATAGAGCCATTACTATGACTTCAGGGATGCATAACCCTGGCACTGTGCGTTTACCCAATTGGTCACTGTGCCTTAAAATGGATTACTGAGTTAGTGTTTTCATTCATCACAGATCACAAGAGTGATAGTAAGCGATGGCACTTGCAATGTGCTTTACGAAACACATGCAGCGACGACCTCTGTGTCTTCGCAACCTCATCGCAATCACAGGACTTTTGTGAAATGGGCCCCTGTTCTCTCCTGGTCATGACTTTTGACTTTGCCTGGTAGCTGCTTATAATAACCTCTGACAGCCAACATCATGAATCAAAATTTAACATCTGACAGTGCATAGAGCAGCTTATAGTCACAACACTGGATATCTGCTCTTATGAAGTAACTGTTACACAAGAGGACATGCGTCTTGTTTCAGTTTTGAAAGGGCAAAAGGGTTAATTGGAGTCACTATGTTACTTCCACTAATTTAACTTACCATTCACCTGTTTGATTATCACCTCAGGGGATGTCAAGTAATACTGATCACACAGCATCTTTGAACTTTCACATGCATCTGTTAAATGCAAACAAACATATAAAGTGAATGATTTATAGCACTAGGGGTCACTGATGTTTTATTTGTACTTGAGTATTGTTTTAAGCTGGTCTGTAAAGTAAAACTTAAGACATTACACAGGTGTTCAGGAACAAAACATGAAAGCTTGTGGAACAGCTGAAAAGCTAGTTACTGATTTCTACCTGTATGATTTATTTTATTTATAATATATATATGAAGTATGAAAGAAAAAACAAACTTACTGTACCTGAAGTGATGTCAATATTTACAATGTTATCTTCCTATATTCACATCATTACCTTTAACAACTTCCACTACATCACAGTTAGGGTCAATGCTTCCTATGTGCTTAGCCACTCGTCCTAAAGACGAAGGATTTCTCTATTCTCGAAGATAAGAGTTTTGAAAAAAAAATACTAATTTTATATTTATATATCATATATATATATATATATATATATATATATATATACACACACACACACACACACACACACACACACACATATCTCTCTCTCTCTCTCTCTCTCTCTCTACCGGTCAAAAGTTTTAAAACTCCCTAATTTTTCCAGTTTTTATTGAAATTTAAGCAGTTCAAGTCCAGTGAATAACCTGAAATGGTACAAAGGTAAGCGGTAAACTGCCAGAGGTTAAAAAAAAAAAAAAAAAAAAAAAAAAGTTTAGGTTACCAAAAACTGAAAAATAATGTACATTTCAGAGTTATACAAAAAGGCCTTTTTCAGGGAACAAGTAATGGGTTAACAACTTATAGCTGTTCTTTAGCAATGGATGTAAATTAAGCCTTGAAAGTTGATGCTAACAATTCCTACAGGTGTCCCAACTTTTTTTGATTACTTACAAACCCTCTCTGTATAAAAGCAGTGTTGGAACAGACTGTTACTACACCCTCGTAAGCATTATTTGGACAGTATTGTACTGCAGGAAGTAGTATATTGCTATCATAATGGCGAGAAAAAGGCAATTAACAAAAGGAAGACAGACCATTCTAACCCTTAAAAGTGTCGGTCTTTCCTTTAGAGAAATTGCAAAGAAAGCCAAGGTGTCAACGAGTACAGTTTCCTACACCATCAAAAGGCACTTGGAAACGGAGGAAACTGACAGGAAGAGGTCTGGCAGACCCAAAGCCACAACAGAATCAGAAGACAAGTTTCTGAGAGTCAACAGCTTGCGTGATAGGTGGCTCACAGGACAACAGCTTAACACTGGTCGAAGTAAGCAAGTCTCAGTTTCAACTGTGAAGAAGACTTCGAGTGGCAGAAAGAAAGCCATTGCTAAGATGGCAAAATGAGAAAAAGAGGCTTGCCTTGGCCATGAAGCACCACCAGTGGACTACTGAAGACTGGAAGAAGGTTTTATGGACTGATGAACCAAAATTTGAAATCTCTGGTTCATCATGCAGGGTTTTTGTACACCGTCGAGCAGGCGAAAGGATGGTTCCTCGGTGTGTGACACCAACTGTCAAACATGGAGGAGGAAGCGTGATGGTCTGGGGCTCTTTTGCTGGATCCAGTGTCGGCAACTTGCACAGAGCGAGTGTCACCCTGAACCAAAACAGCTACCACAGCATTTTGCAGTGCCATGCAATACCCTCTGGTATACGCCTAGTTGGTCAGGGGTTCATCCTACAGCAAGATAATGACCCAAAACATACCTCCAGGCTATGTCAGAACTACCTTAGAAGAAAGGAACAAATCATGGAATGGCCAGCACAGTCTCCAGACTTAAACCCCATTGAGCTGGTTTAGGATGAACTGGACAGAAGGGTGAAAGCAAAGCAACCTACAAGTGCAACATTTGTGGGAACTTCTGCAACAGTATTTCTCCGAACAATATTTGATTTCCATTGTAGAAAGAATGCAGAGTGTGTTCGGCTGTTACATCTGCAAAAGGTGGCTACTTTGAATAGTCAAAAAATTAGATTAAATTTTGTTAAACAAAACGATTCCATGATTTCTTTTTATCTCCAACTGTTTATTTGTTCTATGCTTTAATTTCAGAGTACACAGAGACATTAAAATGCGTAAATTTCAATACAAACGGGAAAAATGGAGGTGTTCTAAAACTTTTGACCGGTAGTGTGTGTGTGTGTGTATATATAATATATATACACACACACACTTTAGTTTTGCAGATTAAGGAAAAGTTAGACAAAGTTCTATACTTAGGTAAATGATTTACATCTAAATGTATTAATTTCTTTAATAATTTTGTATAATCAGTTATGCTAACCAAGATAACAATCTTGTTTATGGTTGTCAACTGGTGACAAAACAAATACTGCTGCATGTCACATATTGTCTGAACATTATAAAATGTCCTAGTGTACTTACTATGCTGGTTAATGAGCATGCGGATAGAAATTCGGCTCATGTAGAAACGATCAAGGAAGTATTGCACATTCTGATTCGTGACTGGGTCCACGCCAAAGGACTCTTTATACTCGATGACCCCCTGAGCCATGGTAGGCATCACATTGTTGTGCCTGTTTCTGATGTTCACCAGAGCCTCTGTAAAACTAAACAAACACCAATGTGTTCAAACTCAGAAGGGAGTATTTACAAAGCTGTTTTAATGGATTAAATTAAATGTGTGACATTTTCAAGATGACTAAAGAAAATTTAAAAACAGACTTTCTTCAAAAAATAAACAAATAAAATAAAAACTAAAAAATGCATCTTGTGTACAGATATCATCCTGTTCATAATGATGGGATGACTTTGCAGTTGTAGTTGCAGAGTACAAGATTTATTTTTGTGATTCATAATACCGTATGCTGAAAAATATGTTGCGTGTAGGACATAATTTTGTAGTTTGAGTATCTCTTATACAAAAAGGACACACCCTACACCCAACATATTAACTTGTATTAAACAGTAAGCCACATAGCAAGTTTTTTGTTAAGCTGTTTTTTTCAGAAGAGATGGAGGGTACACCAAAGAACTGTACACAGCAGGGATGACCAACGTACTTGGATAAAACTTTTCCATCATCGGGATTCTTCTCCTGGAACTCCACTATTTCCATAAGACTCTGGGCATACCTGTTAAAAAAAAACAAAAAAAAACAAAAAACACACAACATCAATAAATGACGTCAAACGGTACAGTGATACAGACACAGAATGATTCTTTGTGATAAATCTCCCTCCCAACCTGTGAGGGAACTGTGTAAAGGGAACAGAGTGCCCTGGACCAGATGGCCAGACAATTAATTTCCAGGGTTAGACGGAAGTCGGCCAGCTAGAAAGTGGGTGGAGCTACGGTACACTAAATCATCGACCTAGAAGGTAAACGATGTGGCAGCTGCAGATTGTAGGAGTGGTTGCAAAAGTGGATATAGCGAAGTGATCTGTTCCTTTGAACAGTTAATGCTGAACTGGAAGGAAAAAACGGATCGTTATCGTGAGAGTTTTGTTTGTCATGTCTAAAACCTGCTTGTTTGCTGTTGTTAGAAGGCTAACACGATCACAAAAGGCTAGCACTTACCCAGACATCACTGCACCACTCCATGATAAACTGTATTGACACCATAAGCACTATAGCACTTACTGTGGGCTTGTGTTTGTGTTTTGTGTTACGTGTGGGTGTTTAAGCTCGGGACTATTATACATGACCAACCTGTGGATTAAACAGAGCAATACACAACGCTGTATTGCCTGGAGTGTTCTCATTATTATTTAATGTGCTTTGTCATCAGACTTTGGAATATAAAAATAAGACATCATTGCACCTGGATTATCGTTGTTTATTAATCACCGCAGTACTCCTGCATCTGCACACTGTATGTGGCAAAGTGGTTAACAGTCACAAATGATACATTAAAATATTGAGAAATAAATAGGGTCTCAAAATTGGGCAGTTGCCATGTGAGGACCTTATTATGGCTCGCACTGTGATCAATACAACAAGATAGAAGAACCATTAATTACAGAACTACAAGACTGTAGGGCCCATTTTGTGACCTCTTCAGCTATAAACAACCACAACAGTTCCTTGTCACTGAGCAAACAAATGTATGTGCCACTTGCCTGAGCTGAATGTGCTATACACCAAAAAACACTGGTAAAATAATTACAATAATGCCTATTGTATTTTATTTGCCTACCGTATGAGCACATAATGCATGTGGCTATGGGTGTTCTTAAATTGAATCTACATTATGCATTTATTAAATGTATTTAAAAATTTCTCCCATAAGAGGCATTATCTTTTTTTCACAGGAATCATTCACTGCCAGCTCTAGAAATGAAAAATATAGTTTTGATGAAAATATTATGCTCATGATATACTTTGCAGTATGTAACATCCAGTACTTTATAACCATTTTAGTATTCTTATAATAATCATGTTAATTGCCTAACTCTTTCGTGCTGAGAACTGAACTTTTTGTAAACCTGTAATATAATGTATGAGAACTTTCAAGAGAGGTAGCATCTGTTATTTGTAAAAAAAAAAAAAAAAAAAAAAAAAAAAAAAAAAAAAAAAAAAGGAGTTACTGACTGCCTGCCAAGTTAAGATAGGCCAAAACATATTCAAGGTCTACTTTGAGATGGGAGAGATAATGAAGGGTACATTGCATTTTTGTGGTAATGTGAATCAAGGGAATAAATGAAAGATCAGCGTAATCCGCTGCCACCTGTTCTTCGTCCCAGCCGAGTAGCTGCTTGGGGATAAGACAGAAACTAAGACAAAGTAAGGGAGATAAAAATGCTGGTTAGCGAGCAAGACTGAGACACAGACTTGGAGGACAAAGCACAGAGCTAGCCGATCTTTTCCAAAGCTACCTACTGTTGAAGGACAGATGCCTTTTGACAGCGCTCCCACTAGAATCTGGGAACTAATATCCACTTTGTGGACAGAAACCAGCAGAAATGCAAACGTATTGATGAAATAGAAAAATAAAAATACTTTGAACACAGAATGGAGACAGGTTCAGAGACAAGTACAGACTCAGAAATACAGTAAACTTTAACAAGTGCATTTACATGCCACTTCAAATCCTGTTAAAACCTGATTACAGAGCCACTCTGCCATGTAAACTCTGCAATCAGATTTCTCTCCGTAATCCCATTCCAGGTAATCAAATTTGCGGACGTTGGTTACCCGATTCAAATCCGATCTCGTTGCCATGTTAACGTGGTGGTCGGATTACAATATTATTTCAGTAGTGCGCACGTGTACTAAAAATCAGAGAGCAGTCGTGCGCATGAACGGTTGTGCGTGCGAGTTGAGCATGACGTCTCGTCAGAAGAAAGCAGCTTACTACTTAAGTGACGAGGAAACTTTAATAAAATGCATCAAGGAATTAAATGGAATGGGGTCTCTGACACACAGGTATACATCATTTGGGCTCATAAATGGCTTTACCATTTCGCAGAGCTTTTCACATGACACTCGTATCATACAGAAATTCTCTCTCCAATCTGCATCTGTAAATTTCCCCAAGTACAGTTATGTACCACCAAGCCCCACCTCTTTTTTTGACCCATACAGTACAACTGGGCTCACTGAAAGCAACAGTGGTACGTAACAAAACTGGGGTGTAATCGTCAGTCTGGCCCCGTCTGTCCTGCTCTAGAGCTAAACGCTGACGACGCAAAAGCATGAGCATTCCAAGATTCACATTAATGTTTAATTGCATCAACATCACTGTTGAAATGCACATTAGGAAAAACGTGTAATCAATCTGCATCCTGACTTGAAAGAAAATAAAATAAAATAGAAAGGAGAATAGTAGCAGCCTCGGAGGCTTATCTGTGGTGGCTTGACTGGTGGCTCTGCGCCTGCAGTTTCTAAAAACATCATCGTAGCATTTAACCCTTATGTAATGAATGTTTTTATGTATATATAACAAGATGACGTATCTCTAAATTCGTCAATTTATAAGTAGGGAAATCCGATTACATCAATGCCATGTATACCGAGATAACTATCGCATTGGCTTAACCAGTTGCCATGTAAACTGTATTCCAATTGTGAAATACGATTCCGCGGAGACTACAGAGAAATCAGATTACTTCATGCCATGTAACCGTTGTGACTATTCGGTCTCATACTGTATACATGTCCAGCTAAGTTCTGTATATAAATAACACTACAGTGTCATATCATATTGCACACAGCAATGTAGAACACAAAGCTTAACAGATGCTCACCCGTAGTCAGAATAACACAAGATGTCATTCAATAGCTTAGCAAATTAAGTGTCAGCACAGTGAAAAAGTAGATCACTTAATTTGCTCACTATTAAAATACACCCTCAATCTACCAAGTATGAAGCACTTGTCAGCATTGACCTCAGTATGGAAACCATACTTGGTCACAGTACAAAGCAATGGATACGGTTAGATGGGACACTGTGCCTCAAGTGTTTTCTGAGACACAAGTTGTTGAAAAAACTCCATCTCCCCTTACAGGTATGCTTTAAAACAGATTTTGTTCCTACTGACTTTCTGTACAAGTACTGACACTCCTGTAGTGTATAGCAATCAAGCACAGCAACAGGGGCCAAGGTTAAAAGCACTGTATAAGATGTACTTTAATATAATGATTATTACCATAAACTGAGTGTTGAAACATGTTGCCTAGGGAACAATCTTTAAAAAGTGACTGCTAGACCAAGACAAATATAGTGACATGGTGCAGTATGTTCACAATGTTACACAAGTCAGAGTATTTCAGTACAAGGTAATTCTCAGTTTACCAGCTCTGCAGCAGCTGTAGCGAAGGGGTGCACAGCATCTTGTCAGGAAGAAAATCAACCTCTTTCATGATGTTGGCCAACCTGACAGGAAGTTCTTGCCTTAAAAACACAAAAGAAGTCTTCTCACAAGCATTGGCTGAACCTATTTAAAAGAAAAAATAACTCAATTACTATACAATTTTAATTAACAACTGTGAATGTAGATACTCAGCTGTACCTACTGTATAAACTATGGTCAACCTACAGATGGACACATTTTGTTCAAAACAAAACTATTGTTAATAAGAATGCAAATGTTTTACATTTTACAAATGACATAAAACGTACTCTAAATTACACCAAAAAAATAATCTGAATTATAACAAAAGACACTGCCTGCAATATCTTAGGATACAAAGTTTCCGTACCAGAATGTTGCATCTTCCATAGCTATGTGAAGACAAAGTTACGAGTTATTAGGTAGAAATGGGACTAAAGAATTCACTTTTCCATACTGGCATGTATTTCCATTTAAAGCTCTGGATTAAGAAATAACCCACGCCCTGGAAGTGCGGTAAATAAGAAATATATTATATATCTTTCCACTGAGAAAAAATAGTCCCTTAAGACTGTTTGATTGTAACATATTTTGTACTTTTTTTTTTTACTTGCCATAAACATTACATTGAACATTGCCATTTACAGTAACATTTTGAGATGAAATGACGTTTGTGAATTGAAAGCAGACTGATTTCCCACATCCGAGGGAGGATTCAAGGAACAGCCAAACACTGCACTGCATTGGCACTCGAGGGTTGGGCTTCCGATATTTTTTGTTGTTGTTGTAAGAAATTACACTGTGTAACAATTTTTTTTTTGTGGTTCCTGGGTAGTAAGTGTTATTTCCTAATTGCTTATGCCTCAAATGTATAGAAAATGGCTATTATTCCCCATAAACTTTGCTTTTGTGACCAGGTCAGTGATATTTTGAAATTTACCTATTTTCCAGAACATTCCAGATAGATTCAGTGCTGAGTAAACTTGGAGTAACTTTTAGAACTTTCCAGTAATATAAATAGTAGTAGAAATACAGGGGCCTTAAGCCCACAAGTTCAGTTTAGTTCCAGCTGCCTAAGTGGATACATATCTGCATTTTTCTGAGATGGCATCAAGAGGCAGCAAAATGCGCCTGCCGGATGCTTGTAATGTCTGCGGCCAATTTATCAAGACAAGAGCAAAAAAGTACTCTGTGGAAGCATCTGCTAAGATGTGCGAGGCCTACAAGGCATATTTCGGCATGCCTGTCGGGGATCAAGACAAACCCTGGGCACCTCATTTCACCTGCGAGCACTGCAAAAAAACTCTGGAAGGTAAGATGGACAATTGTTGCTTGGAATTTTATGTTATAAAATGTGTTAATTTTTAAAATTGTAAAAGTTTTTAATTTTAAAATGTTTTACAATTTTCAATGTTATTGAAAAAATATTTTATATGAAAAATGTTGCGAGAATCTCTTACACATTAGTCATGGGTGAAATAAATGTATTTTTGTAGGATGGTACAGAGGGGAAAAGAAAGCCATGAAGTTCGCTATCCCAAGAATTTGGCGGGAACCCACTGACCACTAAAGCAACTGCTACTTCTGCATGGTGGACCCTTCCAAACGTCGGACTGGCAAGAATGCACCTGCTATCACGTATCCGGACCTTCCTTCATCCATCGCCCCGGTGCCACACTGCCATGAGCTCCCCGTACCCACTCCTCCGGAGAGAGTGCAGCCGTCTTTAGAAGAGAGCAGCAAGTCAGAGAGCTAGGAAGACATTGTAGATCCAGATGACAATTTCAGAGGTGGAGCTGAGGAGAGAAACCCATACTACCCCAACCAAAAAGACCTCAACGACTTGAGAGATCTTGGTCTCACCAAGTCCAATGCCGAGCTTTTGACGTCTAGGCTCAAGCAGTGGAACTTGTTGGATGAAAGTGTGCAAGTCGCAGATCAGAGGAAGCGTCACCAACTTTTTTCCAGCTTCTTCACCCGTCAAGATGGGCTCTGCTTCTGCCACAATGTGACCAGTCTGTTCGAGGCAATCGGAATCGCCTGTAACCAGAATGAGTGGCGCCTCTTCATTGACAGCTCATCCAGGAGCCTCAAAGCCGTGGTGCTCCATAATGGTAACAAGTACCCGTCTCTTCCCCTAGCTCACTCAGTTCACCTCAAAAGAGGATTACATTCCTGATGGATCTCCAAGGCGGTTTTACCAAGTTTCCCTGCTATCTTTGCCTTTGGACAGCAGGGACATCAAGGCGCACTACCACAGGCAGGACTGGCCACAGCGGACACAGTTCTCTGTGGGGAGGAACAACGTCAAGTGGGAGCCACTGGTGGACCCCCGGAAGGTGCTGATGCCGCCACTGCACATCAAATTGGGCCTTATGAAACAATTTGTCAGAGCTCCAGATAAGGAGTCGGCAGCCTTCAAGTACCTTCAAGACTTCTTCCCTAAGCTTTCTGAGGTAAAGGTCAAAGCCGGTGTCTTCTTCTGACCACAGATAAAGAAGATCCTGGAGTGCAATGAATTCCCCAAGAAGCTCACTAGTAAGGAGAAAGCGGCTTGGAACAGCTTTGTCGCAGTGGTTTGGAGCTTCCTGGGCAATCACAAGGCCAAAAACTATGTGGAGCTGGTTGAGACTCTGGTGAAGAACTACGGCACAATGGGCTGTAGGATGTCCCTCAAAGTCCATATCCTTGATGCTCATCTTGATAAATTCAAGGAGAACATGGGAGCGGACTCAGAGGAGCAAGACGAGCGCTTCCACCAGGATATACTGGACTTTGAACGCTACTACCAAGGACAGTATAACGAGAACATGATGGGAGATTTGTCCAGCCAATCACAGCACTTAATTTATCCAAGCCATTTTACAAATGTAGTTATGCACTACTGTAGCTCAGTAACCTTTTACATAAGTCCATGATTTACAAATAGGAATTAGAACACTGTGCCGACATAACAATAAATAAATGGAATTGCATACTAACATAACGTAAGACCGCTTTTTTTCTGGCCGCAAGCTATAACAGTCCTGTACAGTGTTCTGACTAACTATTCCTTTCCTTCGCAACTTAGCAGGATGCATATGCACAAACAGTGCCTTTCCCCCTAACTAACAATGTTCAACTACAAATCATACATGCATTTATCTGTTGAGTTCACCCATCAAAATACAGTACTGTACTGAACTACAATAACTGAAAGACATCCAGCTACTTTCAATATCCAGTGACAAACACCCTTGTCTAAATTTAAGCAAAACATTTGGAGAACAACAAGTATTCCCTACCACAGCTATGAATACAAAAACCCCTTCCTGATAAACCAGTGCTAAATAATATCCAAACCAAGTTCTGTCACAATTGAATAAACAAGTGCTTGTCTAGATACACTGTATGTAAAATGCTTACAGAGAGACAGCCTTTGTACTCTTTGACCCCCATGTCCTGATACTCTCAAGTTTCATCTGAAATGGGAGAAGCAGCTCTCAGTGCAAAACATGGATGGCCTTCGTATACCCAGGGAGCAACAAACTAGTGTTGCGGTACAGCACCTGCTGCCTCGTATAAATTACGTGGCATCAATGTTCGTCACCAGGATACCATAAAGGCCTGAAAGGGCAATTGGAGCGGTTGGCTGAAAAAAAACACTTACATTTTGAAAAACACATCCAATCTGGACAAGTGATAATGTGGTAAAAAAGGGACAAATCAAAGCAAGCTGGTTAGCATCTTAATCTAGGTTAACTCAACTGATTACAGTAAAGTAGCTTTGGTAGACACCATATTCAATAGTAATTACTAGTTTGTTAACAAGACCTGATCTATGCCATGTCAAGGGCAGATGTCTTTAAAAAAAAATGACTAGTAAATTGGATAAAGAAAGAGGGTCATCAGATGTAATAATGTACAAGGATGTTAACAGCATACCAATTATGTTTTACACTTTAGTATTTCCTTATAGGTCTGAATCTGTGGTTGAACAATATTATAATAAATGTAATTGCTAACGACAGGAAAAAAACAGAAACGTTATATAAAACGAGGCAACGCAACTCTGCTTAATATCCGTGTGACAAAACATGAATGTAATTAATGAAAAACAAACACAGCCTTCTTATCCTACCCAAGTTCCAGTCCTCTGTTCTTAGTACAAGCTAAATTAAACAATGAATGTTTATATACTGATCAAAATACAGTATGCGTTATTTTGTTTTTTAACGAATACATTTTAATAAAATAAATTAAAAAAAAAAACAAACAACCTGGCTTAATGATTAATTTAACTATGATTTCTGAATTAAAAACTATTTTAAACTTAAACAATAAGAAGCTAACTTCATATGATTGAAACTCACCAATTAATTTTGATGCATATTTAACTGAATCTGCATGGACACTGTACTAAGCTCTTCAGCATTAAGGAATTAAATTTACTACACAGCAGTGATGGCAAACACCATATATTATATATATAATATATATATATATATATCCTATATTATATATATTGTATTATATATAAGTGGTTTGTTGTTATTATTAGAAAATCTCACCAAAATCAAGGAACTGCTTCATTGACAGAGGAGAAGGAGAATATTTGGAGAATCTCTCGATTTGTTTGGGTATGTTTGCCAAAGCAGCATTACACATTAAATACCGTGCAAATTTCATGTTTACTTAAGATTTAAAACTAAATGAGCCCCGCTTTGTGAAACACGTTTTTTTTTTAAATCCTTCTCAGCCTCCGTCTTTCACAGTTCACCTACGCAAATCTAGTATAAAATACCGCTGCAGTTGTAAAACAAACAAAAAAAAATAGTAGTTTGATCTGAAGTGTTTTGATACTTCCATGCAGTCAGCTCTACCCTACGTTAGACTGCCCTGCATGTTATCAAGAGGTAGTTCTGAAAAAAATAACACTGTTGTCGTCAGATTTAGTATGATTGACATTCACACAAGCCAATTAGAGTAGTAGACTGCATTAGGGGGTTGGGGGAGGAATGATTGCATTGGATATGCTGGTGGAATTTTGAAAGACGACAGCAGGGCCTTGTTGCTGTGCAATTACCCGTCAAACACCGGAAGCAATTGGGACAATTTTCACTTAAAGACAACGTTAAACGCTGCTTACAACATAAAATATACTTTTGGGGTTTTTAACACATCATTAAAATAAGACGTATTTTGTGTGTGTGTGTTGGTTTTCTAGATGCATTTGCATTTACTTGTTTTTTGGAGAAAATAAATAAATAAATAAAACATTACAACCAGAGGTCCCGTGAAAAGTGGGATTACATTATTATGATGACACTTTACTACTCTATATTTACTGCCACATTTGTCATGTCACCACAACATGATGCATTTACTTGATTTATTAACTGAAATATATTGTTCTCTGTGCGTATAGTACAATATCATCTAAAAATACTGCTTCTTAAGTAAACACTACAATTTACAGCAGTAATTTGCAGTAAATGCATTTGTTTAAATAGTGCATCAACTTCACTGACATTGTAAATACTCCAGAATAACCTAATACTATTTTCACCCTGTAGCATTCCACAGAATTTACTCTGACACATTTCAAGGTGGTTTATTAAGTATTTATTATGGTGTCTGTATATTTTTTATTTATTTAAAACAAACACATTTACACTAGTTTACTAGTTTACTAAGCCTGACACTTCATTTACAATTGTGTCGAATGGGAATGCTCAATATAAAGATTCATTTATTTTATGACATGATACTGCCCCCTAGCCATTTAATAAAGTAGTTGTCACTAAAATGTATATTTCCAGTATGATGAGTCATACACTAAAATACTTCGAGATTTGGTACAGTAGCTTTATAACTGTCAGTAATTTAAATATACAGTTTATTAAAAAAAACAAAAACAAAACAAAACAAACAAAAAAAAAAACAATATGTTAGTAATATATACCAGCATCCACGGCAGTATATACAAAATTATATTATGAGTAACATGAAAACCTATCTGCCCCACACCTACATATATGGGTATAACTTTTAAACTTTTTATTTTTATTTTTTATTAACACATTTTGGCAAACGTATAGTAATGCAAGGAGTTAGTAAGGAGTTAGACTGACAGACTCTAGAAGGGCCTAAGGAGGTGGGATTTCCTGTACATCATCACACAATGATAACCGGTGACAGTACCAGAATCAGGTTTAGGTAGGCAGTCACACATCGAAGAGCTTTGGTGAAACAGCAAGCGATTCTCTGTCTGAAGTCCCGCAGGTAAAGACATAAGGAATGCACACACTATGTTCAAACAAATTCAGAATGCAATTCCAGCTAATACTGCGCCAACTGTCTACATTGCAGATATCCACAGGGGAGTGTCTGTCGTGATCATTGAGCAGCCACAGTGATACAGCAGTTCCTCCATACACAGATATCCGCAAAAATATACACTGTAAGGTACGTTTTTTTTATTAATCTATGCATGTATAATATAGCCTAATGACTAATGTTCATTATGGCCATACATAGCACTTCATAAATCTGGTTAAATTTAAAATCAGCCATGCGATGCCGCTAGCATTAATACTGGCAAAGTCTGGTTTTATTATGACGTATAGCGAAAACTATTAATACAAATACATTTCTGTACTGTAGTTTATGGGGGGAAAAGGTTCGACAACCAACATTTGACGTGTTTTATGCTATTTACTTTCAAAATGATGTGCTTGTGATCCAGAGAATGGCATGAATGCTCATTATTAAAAACGCGTCAAGTCAAGGATGCTGAACTCGGTGATGATGACTGAAGTTTTAATATTAAACAACATAAAGCCATTCTAGTACCATACCTTACATGTACTGTTATACAGATAAATGTGACTACTAGCACAAAACAAAATAGGCTGCTTTTAAATGTTTAAATGACTTTGGTTCTATCTTTGTTAACCTCATTGTTTATTTGAATGGACGTTAGCTTTAAAATAATTTTTGGTTGTTTCTTTTGTACATTATCTTTGTCCATCCATGTATATTTTGTTTGAAGTTTTTTTTTTTCTCCTCTGTTTCAGATCTGTGTGTTTCTATAATGTACCTGGAGTTTTTGTTCATGCAATCTGTTTGAATGAGTCATAATTTCATAGCTGCCACACTAGACTATATTATTACACCCGAATGTTTTGGTCAGCATCAAATTATGTGTTTCCGGTCAGCTAAACTAGTAATATCATTGAAACCAGCAGGGTTGACTATAAAATGAATAAAAAAAGTATTCCAATTTAATGAGGACGAAGTTCTGTTTATTTTCAGCATTCCAATAACAGGAATGACGCCATTTTCATTCCAGCCATTGTTAACCATTTTATAGTTCTCCCAAACAGTATATGAAACTGTACACAAAACAGACATGTTATCAACTGTGTCACATTCACCACAAAACTCCGAGAACTAGCAACATCTTTACTTAAAGAACATGTTTTTTTTTTAAAGTTCTGTCATCCAAATACTGGATATGATGCGTAACCTGTCTGATGCCGAGAAACCTTTTTAGTGCTTTTTAAATGTTTTTTTTTACTAAAATATTTCTAGTATTATATAAGTTCCTGATTGAAAGCCTTGTACAGAGCTCAGCATTACAATATTAACTGTTTAAAATAATAACAAATTAAAAAACCTCCTACATTTGGAACTTTTGGAAGTCACCCTTATAAAAGTTTACCATAATAAAAGCATAACAAAGTGTAATAAAGCATAGTGAAATTATGGTAAATCATAGCAAAGCAATGTAAAGAACAGTGAGGTATGGTAAAGAATAGTAATAAGCATGGTAAACCAGGGTACATTATGGTTAATGCATAGTATTGCCATGGAAAAGCATGGTAAACATGCAAAAATGCAGAGCAAAGATAAATGGTAAACTTGTGTAAGGGTAGCTTATTTCAGGATTTATATTTGCTCATGGCTGTCATGTCAGAAACATCCCTATAAGCAATTAGAGAGCTAGGATAATACAACTTGAGTATATTTTTCAAATGTGAAATCCCCTGACTATTATTATTATTATTATTATTATTATTATTATTATTATTATTATTATTATTATTATTATTTATTATTACTAAAAAATTTACTGTTTTTTACCTAATAAAAAAAGTATTTCTAAACATTTTTTGATCACCTTTTTTCATTTGATATTATTATTATTATTATTATTATTATTATTATTATTATTATATATTATTATTATATTATTATTAATAATAAATTACTGTTTTTTACCTTAATAAAAAATATGTATTGCATTTAAACATTTTTTGTTTGTCTTTTTTCATTTTATATTATTGTTGTTGTTGTTGTTTTTATTATTATTATTATCCCTTAGTAACTGTAACACAGTGGAGGTATTCTACATGAAAAAGATTCAGTGTATGTATGACGTACTTGAAGAATGTATAGTTGTAGGTCACAGTGGCCAGTTTTAGTACAGTCATCTGACTAACCCAATATATCCTTGATCTCATTAGAAGCAACCCATTTTGTTGTTTAATGATACATACTGTTAGCAATGATATTGGTATTGAAGAATATGTAAGTACAATGTGTTAGTGTTACATTCAAACTAGGGATGAGCATGTACATGGATTTTAAATAATTCCCTTTTGCGTGTTAAGTTGTCAGATAGTGTTTCATCATTTCATATAAAAACCACCGTAATTTAATTTTGTGATAACACTTCACTAAGACCTGACTTAAGGCCCTTACACACCAGATGTGACGCGAAGAGCGACATGACAAAACAACGAGAGAAAATCAATAAAACCTCTGGTTTTCAATAGCGCTCTTCACACCAAAGACGGCATGACAAGCAACGTCGCCGCGACACAAATTCCAACCCGAGCGATGAAAAATAATAGAAACTTGGTCCTGTTTTTGCAAATTTGTCGCGCGACAACTACACAACTGAGCAATCAGAGAACAGCCTTCATGTCATGTGGTTTGAAATCAGGCCCTGTTTCACTTTCCCTCAAAATGGAGAAGAAGGTCATACTTGCAGTATCTAATTTCCCTTTTTGACAAGAGTCAAAGCAATTATTTTTGTGTAAATGCAGGCCAACAATCTGCAACAGGTCATCAAATTAGGTTGTCAACATACGAAAGCACTGTCTGAATCTGACACCATCTAATTTTAGTTCTTGGACCAATCTATAGAATTCACGTATAGATGATCTTTTTCTTAGGATGTCGGGCACCCAAATCCAGCGCTATTGCGTTTGTTTGTTAGTAATCAAACTTTCTGAAAGATTTGGTAAATGTCCAGCTGTTGCGTCATGTCTGTGATGTCTGACGGTGTTTTTTGCAGCGAATTTGTTGTGCCGCCCCAGTAAAAATCGTGTCGCGTCTGGTGTGTGAAAGCCTTTACGGTTTAGTGACTTGTATTCAATGCTTGTGTCCAATGAAATTCCAGCTTCCCTAATTTAAGAGCCAATCACTGCTCTTAAAGGCATGCATTTGGCATCATTTTGTATTAGTTCGCTCTGCCAGAAGACATTTAGGCTTACTTTATCATGCCACTAAGGTCAGACCAGGTTGGGAAACTAAAGTCATGTCACATATTCCCTTGGCCCGGATTTAGGCATGTTTACGTAGTTGGGCCAGGGAGTCCTGTCATAAATATATAAGGCAAAAGTCATAACCTCTCTCATAACTATAGGTGTCGACATGACAGGTAAGGGGTATTTGAAAAAACACATGACTTTAACCATGCCTTGTTTACATGCAGTAATCTAACACCATGTATTTAATCCTGAGATAATTTTTTTTTTTATAAAAATCAATAAATCATTTTACATACTAGTATCCAGCATTGTAACCAGAGCGGACATTCTACCAAGGTCAAATTTAGGTCTCAAGCTATAGCTTATGTGAGGATCGGTCTGGATCGGTCACCAAAGCAGCCTCAACAGTGAACTGAAAAAATAAATAAAAGATTGGCTTGAATGTTATGATATTTTTTATAAAACAAAATATACCTGAGTGTGCTATATTTTAATAGCGTTGTAAAATGTAATTCCTGTAGCCTACAGCACATCTGTTAAAACATGTTTATTGAGCTGGTTCTGGAAGATTCAGTCCTTGACTGTAAGAGAATAGAGACTGAGGCATTACTGCAGAGCATTGGCATATCCCCCGAGCCACCACTAGGTACGGATAACTACTTCCTTATCTCTGCAATAGGTATTAAAATAGCATGCAGCACAACAAATGGGTTCATTTTTTAAATATATTTAAAAATGGATTTCCTTGCACCTAATAAAATATGGCAATTTACCTGCAGGTTAAGACAGATAACTGACAAAACAAGATAGCAAGACCTGGTAGTGATTAAAAAAACTGGCTAAGAAGACACTAACGTGTTTAGGAACAAGCAGCACAATTAGTATTATATAAGTTGGGTTCTGTATGAAATAACCGTGACAAGAATGTTTTAACAAAATCTAAATTGACCATCATTTCCTCTGTTAATTGCATTTCCTAAGAATGAAAATTATCATTCTGCATTATAATTTCTCATATCTTCTGTAGATTGTTTTAATTTCTGTGACAATGGAAGACAATGTTAATAATGTTCTGCATTTCTTTTTTATTTATTATTATTATTATTATTATTATTATTATTATTATTATTATTAATATACACAGACAGTATAGAGTTACTGGTTATGTCAAGTATTATAAAAACATACCATCTTAGAATAATATATGTTCTTAGAAATGTTTTTACTGTTTTATTCCTATTTACTTGCAAGCATTTGATTCATTTGGTTATTGGAAAATGTTGATATTTACAGCAAAGGTCATTTAGGATTGTTTTGCAATCATTTGTCTTATAACAGTTACCATATGTTTGTGTTTTGATTAGTGGATATCTTTTTTTTTTTTTTCCCCACGAAAATGGTTAGCAGTGGAATGGGTAAAGAAATTCAGCACTTCAGCTATAGTGAAATTACGATCATTTTCCCTACAGATCTAGATTAATGAAACTATATTTATGGAGCGCATTTATAATTAACATGCCTATACTGAATTCGAGATATGTTTGAAATAACATAGCCTATAAGTAACAGGTCATTTGTAAATGACAGGTTTTAAGTGATAGTGTTTTATTTATGATCATCAGCACTGTTTCATGGTTTTGATTAAAACATTATTTACACAATAATGAACAATAATACACAAACATAAAGTTACTTTTAGACAGTGTCATATTAGCCAAACACATCTAGTGCTGTTCGTTGCCCCGTGGAGGAAACTGAACGCTTCAACACACTGTTTATAGTATGTGTTTCTTTAGGAAGTGAGTAAAAAGAAACAGTAGGCATCGGTAGGAAGATTAATGGGACCACATTTAAGGCATCAAGACAAATACAGTGGAACCCAGAACGGGCTATGAAGACAGAACCCAACACTTGGTTTAAAATACACAATTACGCCTCCCATTTTAAAATGATTACTGTTGTTTTGTTGCTGTTGACATAAATGTTTAGATTCGAGATCGTAAATAAGAGTTTCAGCTTCTGTTATTTATTTTTGGTTTTCATTGAGAAAGTTTGTGTCACCGTTTCCTGGTATCTTATTAAATCATGTGCTGCAAGTCAGACCTTTCCATGGCTCTAGCTTCACACTGGATTAAGGGGGATATTGCTAACTGTTATAGTAGACTCTTATCTTGATTTGATACTATGAATACTGCTCACAGGGGACTGATACATTTTGATTTGCCTAGCATTTTTAATTCACCTTCTTGCACGCCTTTGATAGCACCAGACACTGCATGGTCTTGTACTGATAGCTTCTATTATTTGAATTCAAGTCCGCCATGCATTAGGAACCAGTGGAAATAGTTTTTAAGGCCACTCATATTATATGGTTGTCACTGTCTTGTTAATATGTTACCACAGATGATGTTAATGCAATATATTAAAATACAACAAAAAACTGTAGAAAGTCAGATACAACCAAGGTCCAAGGAACCCTATTTAAAAGCAGTTGGATCACAAGTTTAATTGGGCCAGATCCAGTACCGCTGTCTGCGTTACTGCAATAAGTTAACTCATTTTTTTTCACAAAACAACCAGGAAATTGGTAGAACGATACAACGATATTTAAAAGCATTTGGATTGCAATCCCTTGTGGGTCAAATTTGCTCATGTGTTTGGGAATCTACAGTAACTCCTGTCTGGTTTTTGTTCTCGTAAATTATACTTTTAGAGCACCTACTGCACTTTGCTGGGTCTTACACAAACTTTTTAATTGGTAGCATAGAAACGTTATTTTTTTTTTTTTTTAAGGAAAAACTAAAACACATTCACATTAAAATGCATGAATAAGTGTAGCATAAGTAGTTTGGATTCTCAACCTTTCATTCAGTATCTTACTGTAAGTATTACAGACTTTCCGCTAATCATCTGTTCATATTTTCTCTTATGGAGCTGTGTTTAACTCAACCATTTTATGTTTAGTTAAATGTTATAATAACACACTGCTGTGACTTGAATCATGTTATGGTACTTATTCTGTAATGATTCTGTCAGAATAATTTATTTGCAAGACCAATTGGGTTCTTTGCTGGGAGGGTAGATTAGCAAAATTAAGAGATGACGTCTTATAAAACACATGTTTATTGTGACCACAGAAACCTCTAGTACACTCAAAGGATGTAACGGATTTAACTAACACAACCGAGTTAACCAACATTATTGCATGATTGGCTTGTTGAACAAAAGTTGAAAATGTCATGGTGATAGAAGAGATTTATTAATACCTGTATTTATGTATTAAATATTTCTACATTGTTCACTTACAATTCCCTTTGCAGTGATTACCTTAGAATGCCACTTTTATTATTAGAAACTGATTATATCTACTATAATAAGAAATCGGACAACTATGAACAAACTATACATAATGTTAATATGAAATGAACAGCTTGTGACTATTATTTTACAGGTGATATGCAATATGTTATTAACCAATCACATTTTATATTATTGCAGATGTGACCAGGTTTGCATTTCATATCATAGCAGTTGTATGAGCCAAGTCAAGATGACCCATTTTTGCTAAAGTAAATAATATGACAGTGAACTATGTTCAACAAGAGAAGGTCAACACATACGGGTCAGCAAACATGTGATTTTTAGCTCCAGTCTGAGATTTTTATATGCTATTCTTATAGTATTTAATAATAATGTGTTGAAGTCGACCCATACAAAATAGTTTGTGAGAGTACAGCATCACTGATGCATGTATGAAGAAAACATGATCAACCACCATTGGCTTTCAGTAAATAGAAGCAATGTTGAAAATCCTTTCCACTTGTTTCTTGCTTGCATTTGTTAATAATGAGCCATCAACCAGCAACAGACATTCCATCCATTATCTTTCAGTATGACATTTGTTCAGGGCTGTTAAATGAGCAGAGACCCAAACTTTTCCCACAGGTCTCCCTTGGTCTCAATAAATTATTTGCACAAAATTGTAGTGAGTTTCCACAATCTCACGCTTCCTTTTTTTCTTCATATCTTGCAAGTGGATTAAAATGTCAGACAAAAGTGACCTGAAAGCTGAACTGGAACGCAAAAAGCAGCGTTTAGCTCAGATACGGGAGGAAAAGAAGAGAAAGGAAGAAGAAAGAAAAAAGAAAGAGGTAAAGAAATTAAGAACAAAGGTTCTTCATCTGTAGGTATCAATTTTATCATGTTGGCTAGCGATTTCTAATAAAGGTCCTTCCATGCACTCTCAGCTTTGTGGGACACTTGCTTTACTATTCTGATAAACACTATTTTGTATTCCGAATAGTTTTTACTGTGACATTTTTGTATACCCAGCAAAGGCGCTATGGCCTATGTGTCCCATCGTCCCATTCCCCCATGTTCACTTTTTTTTTCCTATAATGCAGCTTTCACTGCCAAAAAAATAGATTTAAGGGGTGGGGAGAAACAAGATAAAATACAGGAAGAAAGCTTTGCTTCAGTCAATCAGTGCTTGTGAGTCACTTTTGTATATTTCTTAGGGTAAACATCAGGGAAGGCCAAAAAAAGTATTTTGTTAATTTTGAAATGAGTAAATTGCTTTAATCATTCACATACTGGGCCTACTTAGAAAACACTGAGGACTGTTTTCAGGAATGTTTTGTTTGGGACTGTTTCTGTAAAAGCCCATTTTCATGAATTCAGTCAAGCTTGAAGTTAATGAAACACTTTTTAACTGTTTTAGAGATGGTTTGTTAGTTTATTTTTATTTTTCAAAGCCCTATTTAACCTGGAATAATATTAATAAACAATGTTTTTATTGGTATGTCCCTTTTGACTGGTGTTTAGCTTTGTTTCTTCTGTATCTTTTAACAGTAATACTGAATTTCTTAATTTCCATTCCATGCTTGTTTCTCACTCGACGTATTAGTCCGAGATGCAGCAAAAAACAGAGCCGGTTCATGAAGATTCAGACCTTGACCGTAAGAGAAGAGAGACTGAGGCATTACTGCAGAGCATTGGCATATCCCCCGAGCCACCACTAGGTACTGATAACTACTTCCTTATCTCTGCAATAGGTATTAAAATAGCTTGCAGCACAACAAATGGGTTACTTGTTTAACATATTTAAAAATGCCATATTACTTGCAAACAATTCAGTAATTTACCTGCAGATTACTGACAAGACATGACCTGGTAATGATTAAAAAACTATGGCTAAGAAGAAGCTCTAATGTGTTTAGGAACGAGCAGCACAATTCGTATTCTATAAGCTGGGTCTTGTGTGAAACAGCCGTGACAATAATGTTTGAACAACTGCCACTTCTTGTTGGCTAAACATTAAAGATTTTTAACAACATTATTAGATTTAATTATTTTAAAGTTTAGTCTCCAGGGTTTTAAATTCCATTCCCCAATCTATTGTTAGCTTTAGTGGCAATTAAAATAACCCTTTGCCATATATATATATATATATATATATATATATATATATATATATATATATATATATATATAAATGTTCATATATTGAGAATGTTAATAAAATCAAAATCAAAATGGATCAGCATTTGCTCTGTTAATTGCATTTTCTAGAATGCCTTTTCTGAGAATGCCTGCTCCTTATTGTAATTTGTATCACTGAGAAGTGTTTTGTACCTTAAGAAAGTTCAGAAAACATATCAGAAATAAGTAATTGAACTAAACAACTCAAAGGTGCATTGCAAAGGGAGCTGAAGCTAATGTAGGGTAGTGGAATTGTTTGTAAAAGCTTCACAGTTGTACCATTTTATGGTATATTATGCATGTTCTACCCATTAACGTTCATTGTGCATGCCTATTTCTGTTATGTTGAATTCATCTTGTTTGATTTCAGCTTATAGTTTAGAATGCATTTAACTAAACTAATGTTTGAAGCTATTATACTGCTTTTGCCTCTCCTAAATAACTTAATATAGCTATACTAATTACCATATTATACACAGATACAATTGGAAATGTAACAATTATTTTACCTGTTACAATATTTTATTTTAATAAATGTGTTTTTGCGCACCATAATCAGTGTAAATACCTTAGCTAACGAACACACTGTATATACTGGATCAGAGAGATAATAGCTGTAATTCACCATGAAGGAAAAACTTGAACAGCATGGTCCAGTCTGACTAATTATGGAAAACCTTGTACAGGACTAAAGTTATTTTTGAGTGATTTGTATGAAAAGCAGCAACAGAAGCTATTCATTAATGTGATGAACGATGTCTTAAGACTGCCAGTTTTGTTGAATTGTCCCCAAATGTTTGTGGCAGTTTTGTGATGAGGATTGTTGAGACTAACAAGTTGTTTTCCTAACAAGTTTTCCACAGGGCTAACATTCATGCAGTATTGTAGTTATTGCATGAAGGGGGGGGGAAGGGGGGGTGAAATAAGCCAGACACTCCATGAACATTCATTGACTTTTTTATATAGCAAGTAAAACAAGGAAAACAAAGTATGTTTAGCCCTAACTTAAACCACTGACTTTGGAGAATTACTTTCCTTAGATCAAGCTCTGCATTCATTTGATTTGAATGAATGCAAGATAGATTCCAAAACAAGATCCCTTAAAAAATCCTTGAATGCGAATGAGTTATTCAGCACTAGAAATTTGGCATAGCCTGCAAAGATTTTTTTCGATACATGTAAGACAAGAATTCTATAGTATCACTGACAACTGTGGAAAAAAGTGTATGGGATTAACTTTTGTTGGATGCTTTAAAAAACGTTAACACCTTATGATTATACTGTTATATTTCAGAAACATAAAGACTTCTGCCATGTTACTATTTTTACATGCATTCATATTGCAAAGAGGTCAATAATTAAATTTTCTAAAGCTAAACTAATACTGTAGCTAAGCTAATAAACCAAGCAAAACATGTGTAACTCCTTTATGTATTATTATCATGTTTCCATAGTTACAGAATGAACCGTAAGTGACATGTACAAAAAACAAACTTTTAGACTCAAAGAAATGTTTAGCTGACTGTTTAATTTTTGCTCACAATTTGCCACACTTAAATTTGTTTTGACCCAATATAGCTGAAATAGCTTATCAGTTGCAAAAAGGAAGATAGAGAGCTTATTCTCATAAGCATGGCCATTTGGCAATAAGCTATTTATTATTATAATGTTTTTCTGTTAATTGCCTGTATTTGTTTGTAATCAAAGTACAGTGCAGAACCTGTACTGTAGTTCCCAATTACAGAAGTCAAGTGGAAAAACGTGTTATATTAGTATATTTACATTCAATCTGTTGTGATTACAGAACTGTGTTTATGGGAATTGAGTGATTGATCTAATTTTCCACAGGACAGTGTTGACTAGTACAGTGTATTTTGTCTTTGAAGAATCAGCTTTGTCTGGTTTGGGAGGACAGTTCAGTCTCTGTTTGCATATAATTCATGCTATAGAAGCCTATTCGCTAAACTGTGTTAAATAATTTTTTGTTAAGCACTGTTTTTTTAAACCCCTTTTTTTTATAAATCAAAACAAGGTTGCAATTAAATATTTTCCAACTATTTTAGAGGGGGTCAGAAGTTTATTCTATTTTTTTCAAAGCAGTTTTTTCTAGATACAGTGCTAAAAAAATATTCTTTAAAACAGCAGTTAACATTTTGGGAATATGGCTCTAAATTTGTGGGAGATTTCATATTATTTTTTATTTAATAAACCAAAAGGTAAGCTGTATGTAATTATTACTACTGAACCCAGTTTACTTATGATTGTGCTATATATATTATTGAATCAGGACAGACTGTGGCGTAGTAGCGTCATAGCCCAGATGGGGAGAGAGACTCAAACACAGAAAGCTGCAAGGTTAAAGCGCTAATGTACTCTTTAGTAGAAAACATGGGCTTTCACCCTGCCACACAGACCAAAAGCAATATGAATGGATTGTAAAATGCAGAAAAGAGTCTATGACTGTCCAAAGGTTTTATAGTTGTCTTGCTACACCCTAATCCTGTTTAATAGTTCATGTTCATTTTAAAATTCAAACTGTAAAAAATGTTTAGGAATACATTTGACTTTCTTTCTTTCTTTTTTTTTCTTTTTGATTTTTGCTTTAACCATTTCAATCCATCCTGTTAATTTAACCCTTTTTTGTTTGCTGTGCCTGACACTGCTCTCCATCAGTGCAGCCGCTACATTTGTTAACATGGGATACCTGTTATTTTCATTATTTAGTCCCAACCCCTATGTCTCCTTCTTCGAAATCAGTGGGCACGCCCAGCGAAGCAGGCAGTCAGGACTCAGTTGAGTGTGGAGCAGTTGGAAGGTATGCCAAACAATGTATTTATTATGTATGATGAGTGCTTGTTTAGTACACTACCTTTATGCTTGAGGATTGAGGATGTAAACTAACAGAATAGTATGGGATATGTTTAATATATTATTAACACAGCCAGGTTAACCATTGCATTGCAGCTTTAGCCTATAGCAGAAGTTCGCAAACTGGTATCCTGTACCCTGTGGTTGCTTCAGTAATATTAATCAGTCTTTTTTCACATGGGGGGGGGTTGTGAGATGAAGTGAAGTGAATAAAAGCACAGTAACCGCTTCTGCAATAGTGCATGGCTCTTTTGTCAAGTGGTTAAAAAAAAAAATGAAATAAACTGTTTTCATGTAGTGCTTTGCTATTCATCATAAAACTGATTACAGCTGTCTTTGTTAACATTTGTGTCATTATATTGATAAAATAATAAATATTTCTTCTGTTTGCAGTATTATGCAAGTACAGTATAGGATTAAATCAGCATTGGTTTCATCAGCATCAGCATGGATTTGAGCTTTTATTCCCTGGCTTTGGTTTAGGCCTGGTTCAGGCTTTGTTTTCAAATTCAATCTCCTTTTTATGATGTTTTCAATCATTCTGAGTGCTTCTGAATTCTGTTGAGTTTCCAGACATTTTGGCAAAGTGCACCGCAAGTTACATAACCAGGCTCACTTTTACCTTTTTTTACCTGTGAAGCTGTTGTTCTTTTCTGGCTTGCATGTATGCTCTTGCAACACTGTTACAAGAACATCTGACCTTGAATGACACATTAAACATGAAAGAAAAAAATATGAAGAACCTGTGGGGCTGTAACCCCCTCCTCGCAGTGTCGTGTTACATGGGACTTCACACAGGGGTCACATTGTCACTTGATTTAAATGTAATGAGGAAGAAAAATGATAACAGCAGCAGAACCAAGAACCACTCAAATCCCAAACATCATAAAAACGATCGATCACATCGCTCATCTCTCCTGTCAAGCCAGTCTGGGGTAAAAGCATGGCAAGTGTAATCAAGCTTAGTGGAAGCATGGCAAACCATAGATATGCATTGAAAAGCCTAGATAGCAAATTCAAAACATACAAAACATGGTAAACCATGGTAAATGCAGAGTATAACCATTGAAAAAGCATGGAAAAAAAGCTAAATTACTGTACAAATCTCCCATGGTAAACTTTAATGAAAGTTAATCTCACCGCCCCCCCCCCCCCCCCCCCCCCCCCCCCCCCCCCCCCCCCACACCCCCATTTTGCCTAGGAGACGTCTTCTCTAGAAGAGAAGAACGAGTTCATATATAGAGACTCTCTGATTACTGCACTTTTCTTTTTAAACATTCTGAACCGGGACAGCAGATTTAGGTAAGGATAAGTGTGAATTGTGTTGATTTTGTGTTGTGAACTGGGTGTAATTTTCTGAACCTCAGGCACATAAAAACAATGCAATGTCTATTAGCAAATAGCTATTTTAATTATTGTGAGCATTAAACTATATCTGTAACACACATTAAAAAATCCCATAACATTTACACAGTGTAATTTAGTACCACTTAAAAGAAAATATTTCCCAAACATACAGCAATAGTTACTGGCATATTTACATTTTGAATGATATTAAGTTATCCCAGATGTTTTCCAGTTGGTGATAAATACTATACTGAAGCTTTTGAAATGTGGGAAACGAGAATGTTGTGTTACCTGTTATAGGGGTTTTGTGACACCCATCGCCAGACACATCTGTAAATACAAAATTGTAGCCAGTAAATCACTTAGACCTACATCCACTGTACGTAAAAATGTATGTTTAACATGCAGGTAGAGGGGTGGACAGACAGACAGACAGATAGAAAAACAAAAGCCTCCGTATGCAACAGCCTTTCAGTAACTTGCTAAAGTATATGACAGGTTTCATCAGAATTGGATAAGTGATTTATGAGATGTAAATGTGACATACCAGATAGATGGACAGACAGACAATCAATGTTCATAAGCTCCCAGTCTACACTGCAGGCACATGAAAGCTCTTTCAATGCTATTCTAAAGCATGGAGAATCCGTCCTTTGTTGCAATGTAGCCTTCCCCTGGGGGTTAACACTTAACCTATGGTCGAGTATAATATTTCTTGGCCGCATCTCATTCTGTGGCTCACAAAGAGCTGTTGTCCTGCTGCCGGTGAGATTACCAGAACCCACTGGCAAGCATAAGCTATTTCCTTTGGCTTCAATAGAAATACAGCTTTGGAGCATTCAGAAAGGGCAATCTAATACAAAAAACAGCACCTCCACAGTAAAAAGATGCATGCTTGTGCCCGTGACAGTGTTCCCCATGCAAACGTTGTTTAAAAGATTAAATGATTCCTCGGAGAGCAGTGGCTTTCACTCATACTGTTGCATTTTTACTTGTGTTTACAGAAAAGGTCAAGTCACATTTCAGAACTAAAATCTTTTGAAAAAATGGGTTGAATATATAGAATGGTCAATGCCGTATTATTTAAACAGGATGTTCAGAGAAACTTCATAGTTTTTAAAATGTTCATTTTCCTCTTGTGCTCTCTTTCTAAAAATCTGCCAAAAAACATAAACCCATTGAAGAAACTTTTAATGTAAGGCATTCTAAAGCAATTCCGTGGGTCATAGGCCTTTACTCACGCATGTGAATATAACCTAGCATACTGTATATGCACTGTAATACAAAGTGTTAAAACCTTAGGATGCCTCTTACTGATATTGGAGGTCTTTGAGCTGCCTTAAAGGAATCATGTATACCATCTTCAAAACATATTGTTACCTTATTAATGCATTATTTAATTGACATAATCGATTACTGTATTTATGCCTGAAAGTTTGTGCCAAATAAGACATCCTTCAATGATAACTACTTCTTTGTCTTATAGTCATGTATGTTAGAGAGGTTTGCAGACATACTGCACTGTTTACATATAGAATAACAGATGGGCTGCAGTGAATGGCAAGGTTGTGATTGCATCAGAACCCTGAGATGCAATTATAATTTGATTCATCCCCCAATTGTTATTTTTTGTTTTCTTGGTCTCTGATGAATAACTCTCTGGCTTCTAGTATGGGGATTTCAAAATGAGAAGACCTTTTCAGGGCTTGAAATTTAAAAACGGCAGTCAGCAGTTAAAGGAAAACAGGCAAATGTGTAAATACAGTATAATCGTAAATCTTGAAAAACTACTCACTTCTAAATCTTTTGTAGTCATTTTTGTATTACTTTAGTAGAAATACATGTTAATTTGGATTCATTGTTGTTTTTTTCTGACTTTATGTGAATGAAAAGACACACATTTGCCTGTTTTCCCATTGGAAATAGTGATATTTTGAAATATCACTGTCCTGGTCACAAAAGCAAAGTTTGTGGGGAATAATAGCCATTTTCTATATTTCTGAGGCATAAGCAATTAGGAAATAACACTTACTACCCAGGAACAAAAAAAAAAAATTGTTACACAGTGTAATGAGCATTGAGTTACACCCTTATGTAACAGACACCATAGTATACTATACTGTAACTGAAGTATACGTTGCAGCACATTTAAAACATTGAACTTGTATATAACATTCTCCTACAATTTGCTAGAAGGGGTGCTATACTCCGAAAAGATCTGCATATCTATACAGTGAAGGAGGACACATTCTCTTATTCAGCACTTTTGCCTTTATATTCTGCTTTTTAGAGCCACTGAATAATACTTTAGGGTTGATTTATAGAACATCAGAAAGACAATACAGCGAAAAGGGTTAAATGAAAAAAACTATACATGTATATACCGTATTCCTTGGAATTTAAGACACCCTTGAATTTAAGATGCAGCCCAAATTTCCCACCCTCAATTTGAGGAAAAAAATAAAACATAAAATAAAGATACATTTACGAAGGTACAACCTCTATTATGTATATTACACATTTAGACTCACCTATTGGGCATATTGGTAAAGCATATTGTTTATTGGTAAATGAATATGCTTGTAACAACAACAAATCTCTCCTGTTTTTATTACTTGACATCTCCAGACAGTGACTGACGCTTCTTTGCAAATGGCTGCCTGTATGTCATGGATGATAACGTTTTTGTTAGTCTTTTGTGAAGCAGTCCGTCACGTCTTTTGATGGCGATTTTTAGTACTTGCATCACTATGCTCGAAATTAAGACGCAGGCCATTTTTGACAAGAAAAAAATTGTTTTATAAAGTCTTAAATTCAAAGGAATACTGTGTGTGTGTGTGTGTGTGTATATATATATATATATATATATATATATATATTTTTTTTTTTCTTGTTTGGTTTTTGCTTGCATTGCCCTGGTAAACCTTCAAAGGCATTTGATCCTTTTGTGCACAAAGTTTTACTTTGCATGAGGTTAGGTGACTAATGTTGATTTGTGTTATTCCAGTTAATAACATTGCATGTTCTTTTCCCCTTCTGTGCTGCATGGCTTTGCTGGTTCTCAACTAGGACCCTACAGTGGGACACTGACCCCTCTGTTCTACAACTACAGTCTGACTCTGAACTTGGGTATATGCTGTTTTTTTTTAAAGTTCTTTGTGTAGATGTGTGACAAACCATTCCATTTCGAAAAAGTAAAATAAAATAAAAGCAGTATATAGTTGCAAAAATAAACCCTTCTCTGCCCTAGTGTAGTTCTTGTACATACACTGGGTATGTTCAGTACGTATCTGTATCAAGTACTGTGTCTATACAGCTAGCCTGATTAATATATATTATATATTATTTCACATTTGTAATTTTTATTTGAAGTACTCATTTCATACAAACTGAAGCCCCCATGAAAGATTTTTCAAGTTTCCACGCAGAACATGTAATATTTTTTTTATATATATATATATTATATATATATATATATATATATATATATATATATATATATATATAGATCTAGATGGATGGATCGATACACGTTATTGCACCAGACATAGTAGTCAGATTATTAAATTATAATGGATATCTTCTTTTGATCCCAGGGAAGTGCTAGGAACTTGTCAGGTAAGTCATTGTGGTGGACTTGAATGCCCCTGTGTGTGCACATTTAACCCAATGTGATGGACCTTGGTGTTTATTTGTGACCTGCGTGATGACCAATACTCTTACATACAGTAGTTAAGACCCTATAAAACACTGTAAATTAGTTGCTAGGAGAAAAAAAAAAGACATGTACAGAGTTTATTTATGCCTGTTGGTTTTCTTCCTGCAGTCGCAGAATGCACAGACTGGGAGCATCAAAAATTACACAGGTGGACTTCCTACCAAAAGAAGTGGTGTCATATTGTAAAGAGACTCAGACCCCACTGGCAGCTCATCCAGCTGAAGGTAACATGCTCTTTATGCACAATATAATAGTACTGTAAACATTAATATATCGGCCATGTGAACAGTGTTAGAAATTGTGATTAGTATAACTTTATTTTTGTAATTGTTAGGTCTCCATACTCACACAGCCATAAAATATCTAGGAATATGTTTTGTTATTCTCTATCATATTTATTTATCTGTTTAAAATACCTGAATGGACTTTCATCCCTTTGGATTGGTGCATTATGTCACCCTGGAACATTCCCTTAACTCGCCATTCTGTATGATTGGGCTGACCACAACCCTACCACAACTGGCTACAACCTTCCCCAGCCCAACTAAAGAGAACATAAAATAGTAAACATTCACTAGTTTGCATATTTGATATAAAATACACAATAATGGAATGGAAATTCACAGAGTAATGTCTTGCATAGTAAATGTTCACATTTTAGAAGTTTTATATATATATATATATATATACACACACACACACACACACACACACACACACACACACACACACACACACACACACACATATATATAATAACAATGTTAAAACAGTACCCTCTAGTGGATACAGTTTCAAAATGCAGCTCACACAATAATATAGTGGATGCTTTGGTAGGAAAGTTAAAAATTCATTATTTAGGGAAAACACATGTATTTAGGGTTGTTATATTTTTTAAATTGCTTGGCAACACAAAACTAAACCACAGCTTTGTATTTGAATGGCTTTTTGTGTTGTTGCCTTAACATTTACTAGTACCTAAAATATTAAATATATGCACTTTCTGATAAAAATAAAAATAAAATGAAAGTGCATATATTTTATTTTACAGTAGAATTGTCTATTCCGTGAGGTATTTACTAATGAAGTCATTTTCTGAAAAGCAAAACCTTCAATTCTGCCCATGCAATTAAAAACTAGAAATGCTAACAATGTTTAGTTAGATGTAAGTGGATACAGATTGTGGTAATCCAGGATGTTTTACATCAGAGAGCATCACCTGTATTTGAACTTCTTTTGCAATGTCCCCGTAGGGAACTGTACTTCTCCTGTTAGTGCTTTCAACAAATCAGATTGTAAGTCAGTCATTGTTCAGCTGTATTAGCCATCTAGAACATACTCCTAGACTGTAACATTCATAATGCAAATAATTAAAACTGCATGTGTTGTGGTAGGAAACAGCCTAGACCCTGAGTGGCACTATTTTTAACTGCATTTGATTTTCATTCATAAAGAATATAACACTTTATGAAAAATAGCATTCAGATCCTTCCCCTTTATTCAGCAGCAGTAGTTTTTCCATGGTGGTAAATCCATCAAAAACAGCACTGAGAATTTTAACGAGCACAGTACTAGTGGCTAGAATAGGCAGAATCTGCTAAATGGAGAATTGCCAAGAAAATGTAATGCTTGTTAATTAGAAACAGGATCTCATGATTTCTTAGAGAAAATTTATTGTGATATTAGTCTTGCAGTTTTTTTTTAATTTTTTAATTTTTTTTTTAACTTGCTACTGTAATAATTGAATACAGAATTTACCTTGAAAGATTAATTCCAGGTGATACAATTAAAAGCTGTAGTTTGTTTTAATTAATTGGCTCCCCTGTGCCCAATGAGTATGACTTTTAATGATTTTATCACAAACATGTATTTACATTTTAAATGCTACTGAAATTTAAACCAGTTAATTTAAAATATGTATTGTATGATTTTGTGAAGATAGGTACAAAGACTGGACTGAAATAAAGATGTAAAATTACAAAAGATATCCACAGTATATCCTAAGGAGTTCATATTTGCACAGTAACTAACCCTGTGTAGGAAAATTAGTCAAAATACGAATTTCATATTTGCATTCTTAGTAAAATGTACTGCTTTTTATGACATATAATCAATTACAAAACCAAAAAGACGGCACGTTTTTTTTTTTTTCAAATAAACTGTGACTTTTTATGCATCAGAGAGTCAGCATTTCTTCTCTTTTTTGGGGAGGTTTCACCAAAATACCACATTCCTATTAAGACTCCACAACCCGCCTGTTGGCAACAGCTGGTTGCCATGTGATTTAAGACTTCCTGTCATTATAATTGATATGTTTTTATTCTTTCCACTTCCTGAAGCCTGATCAGAATTAAAATTTGTGTTGGAATTTCCTGTCAAAGCAACTCATTTATTCAGCAAGTTCTGCATTGACAGCCCCTTAGGCTGGATACTGCCCTCAGCGATGCACAGGCTAGGATTTGTTTTTTTTCTTTCACAAGATTCTCGCTTCTTGCACCGGTTTGACTTCAGCTTCCACCACATCTGCAAATATATACAGCTTGTCAATCACACGGTAACCTTGACCTTAAGAAAACCCCACACAGAAAATGGTAATGATTTGAATATCTAACACACCCACCTGCTATGGGGCCCTGGTTTTTATGTTTGTTTAAGAAACTTTCAACTAATTGTTGAACCAAAATATTTCCAGTCACCTATCATGGGTGTTCTGCCACATGTATCCAGGGAATTTTAGACTGCCACCCCTTGTGTTTTAAAACTTTCTATGCCTTTAACAGACAGTTGACCTCTTTGTGTAATGTAAGGGTAATGCTACAGTAGTATACAATATTCAGTCTGTTTGTTTTATTGTTTTAATATTAGAGTTGTAGCACTGAGTGTTTTTAATAGGGAATCAACCATGTGCCTGTTAGTGATTGATAATATACTATATTTTAAATGTAGACCCAAAAATAGTGCTGTAATCTTGGGATCGTTTTATATCGTTATATGATGTTTCCTATGCATGTTAACCCCTTCCGCCAGTAGTGGATTCCTGCATCACTTGGCAGCTACTGTTGGAGATGGCCACTTTGTGACTATTGCCAACTCATGACCTGCAGGTGCCCATCTGGTTTATGTTATCGCTGTCAGTAAAGCCTAGGCTTAAGGGCAACCACATGCTTCCGATAGATGAGTCAGATGCAGTTTGTACAGATACAAGCAACTTCACTGAAATGCCTGTAGGTGGAGTTTTTTTTTTACGATGTGACAAGGAATGGAGGTATTTTGGGTTCCCTACCACTTTTGCTCATGAAAAAAAACAGAAACACACACTAAATTTAAATTCAATGTGTAAAAATATGTATGGCAATTTTGCTGCACAGCTTGTCTGCCTCCCTTCCCGTCTGCCCCAAAACTTCCACTAACAGCTACATCTCCCAGAATACAATGACTTCAGTTACAACCCAACAAACATTATCCAATCTCTGGATAGCCCTGTTGTCTTTGCAGCCAATCACAGTAAGACTAAGAAAAAATTTAAGCTACACAGGTTGAACAGTAAACACCCCAGTCCAGCTACAAATCCAAATGGAACCATCGTCAGAGGCACCCACTAAATAAAAAAAAAAAGGTGCCTATAACTGTTTTATAACTTATTAAAGCATTTCCTTATTTTATTTTTATATATGGCTTTATATTGAAGTTTTAACATGTTCACTGAGTTTAAGAATTTAATGTTAAAATATAAGTGAGGTAATTAATTTTTAGAGTTAGTGTGATACCTCGAAAAAATTGCGCTGAGCCGATGAAGAACCTTGTAGAACACATGTCACATTGCAGTTAAAATGGAAGGCTCTTTTTTAATGCTTACCCCATTACCATTAAAGATTGTACAGTATTTATGGAGATTACTCATGACTTCAAGGTAATGTTGCATTTTACCCCCTGAAAATACATGCTGCTCTCTCTGTATTAAAATGAGAGGGCAAGTTACTTCCGGACCCAAACCCTTATCTGGAGCCCTGGTGTATACATTCTTATACTGCGGTCAAGGTGCTTCTTGCTCTCCAAGCACAATGAGAGTTCCTGTACAGTGACATGTCTAAACAAACAACTGAACAGAATTACCTTCATAAAAATAAAATGAATCAAAGTGCTGTAAAGATTGAAAAGATGTATTATTTTTGTGAAGATCCAGTTGAGCTTTGACCAATTTTCTATTTAAGTAGTGGAAAAATTAATTAAAAAAAAAAAAAAAAAAAAAACCCTCAAAACTGCTTTCTAAGTGTGGATGGCCCCAGACAAGCAGATTATGTGCCAGGCAATATGTTCCACCCGCTTGGCTCCTGCTCGTACTGGCTGTATAATTGGTATGAAAGAAAACTCTTGTATATCTGTTTTTATGCCTGCAGCGCTTGCATGAGCCGAGACCCTTGAAAAATTGCAGAGAAACAGCTCATCCACAGATCAATGAATGCAGTCAGCCAACATAATTTCCTCACTGCGTCTTTACAATAGCCTTGGAACTGGTATTCTGAAGGCCAAAGCATAACTTCAGGCTTTGTGACTAAGCTAGCTCAAATTGGCCTTTTATTTTAAGTGCGTAATTTGTGATGGAAAACTGATATGGTAAAAATAAAATACTTAATCTGATGGGAGAGCACATAATGTCGATTCCCTGCCCCAAAGAAAAATAAAAAGTAGGCCAATAATAATGCTTGGAAACCAGAATTTTGCCTAATACTCAGGATATTTCAAATCCAGTCACGTCAGTTTGAGGTATATGCCCAGTTTAGAGCAGGCCAAACAGTCAGTGCTTTAGGTTGTGGGAAAGGCATAACGCTGACACGACATTAACAGAGTTTCCAACTGATTTCAATCAGGAGATGAATATCACTTTCAGCAGTAAATTCATTTTGTGCCCAGTTGGGTTGGGATTGGTGTAATTTTGGCCCCAGTTCAGAGCAAATGTATACCGCTCACTAGTTCTGGCCTAGGATCTGTCTTGTTCACTGGAGCCTAAAATTCCATTAATGAGCTACAGTCAAAAGGACAAAACGCTTCATCTGTTTAGTCTAGAACACCATGGGACTTGTTTGCAATAGTTATGATATTAAAGCCATAATTATAGTTAGTGAACCACATATACACTGCAGCCATAGAGTTTGTAAAGGGCGTTATTGCTTTGGAAACTACCTCCACGAGGTTATAAGTTTGCAGGGTCAAGCAGGGGCTTTTTTCTTTTTTAAAGGTTATTCTTGAATATTTTTCTGGACTGTTACAGTGAGGGTTCTTTGAGGAGACATGGCAGTGTTCAGGTTACCCATTATTTGTGTTCTCTTAGCATTTACCTTTTTTGGGGCGACCACAATGTGACTTAGGTATAGAAGACTGTTCTGTGCTTTCTAGTGTATAGGAATGTATGATTCCAATGTCCCTTTTTATTTTTGCAGTGTTTAGATAGTGGTTAGATTGTTTAAGAGTCATAAAATTGAAAACATCATTACGTTATTGTTGACATAATTATGACTGGAATGGGATTCTCTTTAAAAAGCTTCAGCTGAAGAGTGGATGTATTACTTGTATTCACTTACAGTAATACGGCACTACAAAATGCAAGCCAGACCAATGTTAGGTAGAGGGTTGCTAATGCAGTGTGAAGTGAGTGTATATGTATTTTACATTATTTTGTCCTCTTTAGTCATAGAGAGTGTGAGAGAAAATTCTTACACAAATATGTCTGCCTTGCTCATATTTAACCCTTTATTTCTTGAGTTCTCGGTCAATTACATTATGTATAAATTATAGCTTATTAGTTATCTCAACTAAGAAAAACAGGGTACTTGATAATGCCAATAAGTGAGAAGTAGAAATGCAACTGGTACACCGTCTTTAGTGGTCAAGATTATGGTTAGTTATATTTTTAAAAAATATACAGTTCCACTCTCTGCAAGTAAATTTAGTCAGTTTACATCAAAGTGAGTACTTACATTAGACTAGCAGTTTCTGTAATATGGTTTTTGGAACTTTATTTGTATTTTGAATAATATAAACAGAAGTGAATAAAATAAAATAAGCTAGTTGACAGGTAGCTGTGCAGATTGCCCTGCGGAAGCTAGCCTTTATACTATATATATTCCAAGTGGAGTCTTTATGCCATTTACTTTTATCTTGATTGGAAATCCTTTTAACCTCCTGATAACAGTACAAGCTATAGTGTGGATTAACAAATATCATAGTGTCAGCAGCCTGGAACAGAAATAACGACTGTATAAAACTAATGACTGTGTATAAAAATAATGACGGGATATCAATTGGACCCACAGCTATGGTCAAGAGTTTTACATCGCCTAGAATTTTAGGATTGTGGCATAATTAAAAAATAAAATAAAACATATAATAATAATCTTTATATAGCACCTTTCATAGTGAACTACCATCCCAAAGTGCTTTACAAGATACGAGACTAGGGTATGTGAACTATGCATCAGTTGCAAAGTCACTTACAACAACGTCTCACCTGAAAGACGGACACAAGGAAGTTAAGTGACTTGTTCAGGGTCACACAATGAGTCAGTGGCTCAGGGGACCTCCTGGTTACAAGCCTGTTTCTTTAACCACTAGACCACACAGCCTCCTAATGATACAAACATCATTTAGATCTTTTATTTAACGTGATGTAATAAAAAATAAAAATCAAAAGTTATAGTGCAAGAGTGTACCGGAAGCCATAATGGTAGTACAGTGTTTCATGTTAGATTTATAAATGTACACTTATGAGTTCTTCATAAGGTATATAGAAAACTACAAAGCGGTATGTAATTCAATATATTAACGTAACATTATTCAGCAGGTTTCATTCAACTTTATAAAGCAAAATGTGTTAATTCTATAGGGAGATGCAAAACTTTTGGCCTTAGCTGTAGAGTGGAAAAGCAGCACATGCACTCAGCGTGTCTTGAGTTGCCACTTGTGTATTTAGCTTGAGATCATAAATATCAGAACAACCATATTATGATCCGATAGGTTTGTATACAATGTTCCCTGCTCCTAAATTGTCAATGATTTTATTCCCATAGCTCTGTTAAATAAAAAGCAGACGTTTTCTTTTGCAATATAGAGCTACTGTATGGTTCACAGCATAACCCTTTATTCACTTGAATTAAAGAGCCATTTCAATGCCTGTGGTTTGGACTTAGACATTTATCAGTAAAACTCACAGCCTGGGTAATTGTTCCATTACAAACCACGCTTTCTCTTCCACATATCTATGAATTCAGCAATTCCATGTGTAACCTTAAATACCTCCACTGAGATTTGTGCAAGTGCATTTACAAGGAAGAACAGGTCACATATGGAAATGTTTCTAGTCAAATGTTGCTTTAAACTTTCTCATGTGTAAAAAAAACAAAAAAAGCAAAACAAAACAAAACAAAAAATAAACTGTGGGTGTCACTATGCTTAAAGCAGAGGTTAGCTGTAGAATGTGCTCTGTAGTTGTACCATGCAGCTGACACATTTTTGTTTTTAATGAAGGTTTTAAGCTGATTTCTTTGTTGTATTTATATTTGTTTACATTTTGTTTTAAGATTTTTTTTTAATGTTGTATTTACAAGATGTGTATGTTTTAGTATCCCAGAGAAGAATGACTGCTAGTTTCTCAAAGAGCCTCATGCACTTAACCAAAAGTGGTTGCCAGTGATAAAGAGAATAAAAAAAATACTGTTTTTAGAAAAACGCTTGGAGTACTGAACCTGTGCCAGGCCATCTCAGATGTAAAGAATGTACTCTTTCTTTTACCAGGAAAAAAAGGGATTATTGTTTGTTTTTTTTGTATTTATTATTATTATTTTATTTTTTTATTGGCCACCTAAAGGACAGAAACATTTCCCCTGATGGTTGAATGCTAAAACGAAAATGATAAAAAAAAAAAACCAAAACATCATTTTAAAATGAGGTAGCTTGGAGCTAGACTGTGTACATCAGTGGTGCAAATACCCAGTTATCTGCCAATATGAAACCCAGATTGGGTGGTCCTGTCAGCTATTTGATGAAACCGCCATGCAAGGTTGGCATTCTTTGTTCTTAATTTGACAGCCTTACTGAAGCAGTGTGCCTGGAGGTCAGTGTTAAGCTGCAGTGGCAGAAGTACCCTCTCTCTAATTTCATTTAGCTTTGGTCTTACCAGGAAATCCTTTACAAAAAAAAAAAAAAAAAAAAAGGCTTCCAAGAAAATAAACAAACCAAAACAAAACGAGGTTACTTTAAGGTATCAAATAGCTCATATTGTACATACGTTACAATGAAAGATAGTTAACAAAACTCTTCCTTTTATACATGCTGTATATTACTGTGATTTAAGGGGTGTGTGTGTGTGTGGGGGGGGGGGGGGGGGGGGGGGTGGGGGGGCACTGATTTGGCAAGTACAGTTCTATAAAAAAAAAGAAAAAAAAGAAATAAACTAAATGAAATAAAATAAACAAATCTATTTTTTATGCACTTTCATAAATCAGTCAGCAGATGGCACTCATAGCATACAGTGACAGCACTGGAGAAGGCAAACCAAATTCTTTAATCCGTGGAATCGTTCACTTCTCAGTCTGCCTAACTCTCATTGAAAAGAAATATGGAATCACAGTAAGTCCATAAATATAAACATGATTATTAGGCCTCCAACTAGTATTTTTGAGTCCCTATTGGTAAAAACTGATTCAAGACTCATTCAAGGTTGATGCATACATATCTTAAAAAATAATAATAATAATTTTGAACATTGTATATGACTAGATTTCCCTCTTGAATTTGGCTGGAATTTTCGAGTTGTCGTTTGATTTAAAAAAAAAAAAAAAAGTATTGCGTTCATTTTGAGAAAATGCTCTTTGAAATCTGTAGGCATATCTTTTTGATTTTTAAAAAAGGTTTTGCTTGCTTGAAAAATATATTAAAATATCCTTCAAATAGTAATTAACAATAACAATGCATATGTTAACAATATAGTTAAACATTTATTTAATCCTTATTTTAAAATATTTATTCATTTCTAGACTGACAGCATAGTTAGAACGTCGTTGTAAATGTATGCTTTATTTTTGTCAGATTTGAAACGAATTCAAAAGAAACTAAATATTTAAATACAAATTAAAAAAAAAAAAAAAAAAAAAAAAAACACCTTCGCTCCTGGTGACAGGCATATGTTTGGAAAATCATGAAATGTAATCATAAGCTGAGTGTGTGCGACGCGTTTCAGAAAGCTGTGAGTACAGTATGGGCAATAAGAGAGAAGTGCTTGATTAACTATTTTATACTCTATTATTATAAAATTGCTTATTTTTTTGAGGACAGTTGAAACTTTGACTTGCTTATTAACTAACATCTGTCAGTGATTGTGGTAAGAAATAGAGAAATTGGTAACATCATTTTATGTAAACACAGAAAGAGCAAAATAATGGCATTTTGGTTATAAGAGCACATACCTGTATTTATTATCGACTCAATTGTTATTGTGAAATTATCTTCGTGGTTTACTAATTTATATAGTTATTGCATTCTTTTTAGTTTTATTTTTTATTTTACTGCAATTGGAGATGATTTAAAAGAACATTTATTTAGAGTATAACATGTTTAGGGAATGGGCTATATGTTTGATTATATATATTCTGTTTTTTTTTCTCACAAAATTTGAATAATATGTGAATAATGACACTTAACAGTTCAATATTTATAACACATATTAAGGAGAAAAAAGCGAATAAATTAAGGACACTAAAAAGAAAACATGGATAACTTAAATAAAGAATATAACACCAAAAGGAATGTAACACTAATACACTGCATGCATTAAACTAAAACAACAAACAAGTGAATACATCAAAATTAAACAAACAATATATGAGAAGTACTATAACATTTTCAGTGGTCATGTTCAGCCAGATTTTGCATGAAGGTATGACAACTGTGCTGCCTGACTTCAAAGAGAATGCTGCTCATGCCACATGTTCAGAACACCTGAGTCATCAGGTAGTGCTATTGTTGTCTAACTTTGAACTGCCTCTTGCTTTTGTCAGCTCTTTTCAGTTTTCTAAAGACACTTGGGTTTACAATGAGGTGTATTAAGTAGTCATCAGGAAATATAAAGGCTTGCTTACTGATAACTTGAAAGGATAGGCTGGTGAAGCTTAGTGTTTTTTTTTTTTTTTTTAATGAAGACCAATGACTGTTTACAGACACCTCAAATACAATTATTTTTACATCAGTCAAAAAAAAAAAAAAAACATCCTTCGAGTCTATAGAATAAATAGAACAATAGTCTTGTTGTGTTGTATACTATGCTGTGATAAAATGATTACATTAAATAGTAAAACTACAATACAGCTTATGTAAACCTGTGACAATATTGTAGTTATGTTATTTTTATTTATTTATGTGTTATGTGTTTATAAAATAAAATACACAGTAAGTTGTTGCTCTCAATGAAGTGTTATCAATTAAACTTTTTTTTTTTTTTTTGAAAAGTTGTATGACTAGAATGCCTTAAAATATTACATGTACTTTGAAAACTGAAGTTCAGTTATTGATTTGGTTAACAACGTGGAATAAGCATGAAGACCAGCTAGAACAATCTTGCATGAAGAACACAAAACACAACCTAAAAGCTGATTATGTAGGGGGACAATTATTAAAGATTATGCAGATATATTAAATACAGTAAAGCAGTTTCCTTAAAAATGTATGACATTAATATAGTCTCTTAAATAAAATTTAGACTTTGTTATTTATTTTTAAGTTGTTTTCATTATACTTACATTGTATTCCAAAATAAACATTTAACATATGATTGGCAGTTATTGCAACAAATATTCACGTTAAGCCAGTTTTGTTTAGTTACATTTTACCACAACTTTTGTTACTAGTGCTTGCTTGCCTCCTCCAAGTATTTTATTTACAGTATATGCATGTGTGATTGTGGGAGGGGGTTAGTGCAGTATTAGCTTTCTATATAAATTCCAGGCTTTTATATACGGGTGCACACTCCCGTTTGCACTGTGCAGAATTGTAACCCTCAGCACTTCTGTTGAAGTGCATACACACAGCGTTCAACATTGGCTTTGGCTGACTGAAACTTTAGGAAGTGGCTGTGAGTGCTGGCAGTAATTAAAACTGGGCTGAACTTTAACTCAAAGATTACTCTCTAGCACATTTTACTGTAGAATGTGTTTGATGCACAAGTATTTAAAAAAAAAGAAATGTATTCTTCTCCACAGCTTGTTTTAATTTGTAAACGAGATGTTCACAGGGGATTTCAGTCAGAGAGATTTCTTTGTTCGTCACGTTGGGTTTCTAAGCAATGGTAAATACAGTAACATTGCTTGAATGTGTTTCCAGTAGAGTAAGGGACTGTGGCCAGTCCCTTACTCTACTCTCTCTTGTACCTCTCTCATTCTTTTTCCACTCACATCTGTCTTATTGTAGTTAATCACGCCATGTGTAGATTTAGACTTGTTATCACTGTGCTTTTAAAATCCAGCAATCACAGAAGAGAAGCTGTTTTTCAAATCTTGTAATCAGCAGGTGTTTTCTAGTCAATATCAAGTAGAATTCTGTCCCATAGATTGTGTTTCTTATGGTAATTGTAAATCATGCAGGAGAAATCGACTCATCACCATTAAGGAATTAAAATAAAAATACTAATAAATCTCTTTTTTGTGCTTGATAATAATTGAATGTGTAATGTGTTATTCACTTTGCTGTGCTCTCTCCCAAGCTGCACAAGACGCCATCGCGTATAACAATAACACACAATGTACAAGCACACTTAAACAAAAAAAAAGGATAATCTCTGGCTTTTCATTTGTTTCCTTAAATATATATTTAAATTACGGTCTTAATAGATGGATTTAAACATGTACACATAAAAATAGAAAGGTGATATATGGGCAGAGTCTTTGATATAGTATGTATTTCCAAACACATATACATAAAAAACTGAACATATATTCTGTAATTCTTTAGCTTATCTCACAGATTTTCCGTACAATCAGTACGTATCCAGAGTGAATGTATTCGTAGTTTAGAGTGACTGACAGTGACAGATGTTAACATTTCCTCGTAAAGATACCATATTAATTAGTCTTTATTATTCTTATTGTCTGTATTGTTAAGTAAAAATGTACTAAGACTTCATTCTTATTACCAGAATACCGCATTAATTAAAATAAATAAATAAATAAAAATAAACAGTTGTTTAAATTGCCACATACTGTATGGAAATGCTGTTCGTTTGACGTAGTAAATGATGGGTGTTAAACTCAATGTAGCAGTACAGGCAGCCCCATTGCATATATAGTGGCCCATTTTAACAAGTGAGGTCCATCTGCTATATCTCACAATGCATCTTTTCAAGTCAGCCCAGCTGCGACAAAAAAAAAAAAAAAAGCTGTACACTGTTGCTGTCCCTCTGTTCCCTGACTTTGAGTCCAATTATCAGTGACCTACAATTATTTTGGGCTAAATTCTGGTAAGGGTTAGACATGTAAAAAGAGATTGGGGTTTCAGCCTACTGGTGGATCTTGTCTATAGAATGAACAATGTTTTTTAAAAAAATATGCATGGGTGTTAATTGAGGTGCTTTCAGCCTAATAACAATAAACTCCCTAGGAATAAGAAGCTGTATTTTCAATGGTCATGTTTTAATATTATATACCCACAACAAATTCCTAGTGAATGACAAGTTCTCTGAGCAGAATGCCTTTTAAATTATATTGTTTAAAGGTTCATTCATTTACAAGCCATTTAATGAATGCAGTCATTTTTATCCTAGTATAAACTCATTTTAGAAGGACAACTTGCTTCTGTGAGGTACGTTGTCTTGGTTATTTAAATACTATTTCAGTGCACTTTTTCAGTGCTTTATTTATTTAAAGAAGCAAAATTGAACAAATAAAATAATACAGTATACGAGAGATAACCACACTCATAGTGGTTAGAGGAACTAATAATATCCTTGTGTGTGTGGTATCGCAACACCCCACACATGATTTGTCTCAATCTCAGTGTTTCATGGTTCAACAGGAACTATTAAGGAACTTTTTCCAGGCCTTAACATAGTTGTCCGAAATAACGTTAAAAAGAAAGAAAATTCACACACATTAATTTATAGTGCTTAATTAATTTTTTTATTGTATAAATCACTGTACTGAAATAACAATAATCTGTTCTCTGTGCACATTACATTATGTAAAACTATAAATCTGGAGTGCCTATACTACATACAGTAAGTTACAGTCGTAAAAAATGAATACCTAGTGCACTTTCTTTTTTCTTTAGCCTGTAGGCTACTGGTAACACAAAATAAATCATGCTGCTGCGTTATACACATTACTGTATAATACGAAAATAATAAACAATAATTTTAAATTATTAAAATTTTAGCGTATTTTTCTTTATTTTCCACAGCTTACTTAGTACATAATTAACACAAAATAAATCATGGTGCCGCATTGACAAGTTATGATACTATTCAGTCCTGCACACACTTTACAGAAATGTATATGCTATGGACCGTTGCCGAAATCGGGCAGTTGCCAAAATGCCCGGGCAGTTCATCAAATGCCCACAGCCACCCGGGCTGATGGCGAAGAAAGACTTAGTGCGCCCTGTTGTAACAAATGAAAGGCTAATGGAAAGTAACACAGCAGTGCTCATCCGCTGGGTATCTACTGCAGTTCTCAATAACTGTCAGTCGAATAACTGTATTAATCATTAGACCGACTGAATCATTTATATTTATTTTTATTTATTTGTGTATTTTAATGAAATGCAGAGGCAAATGTCTGAGATGTGATGTCAACTAATGTTAGATATGAAATAATATTGTTTAGATGTGTAAAAAATATTTTCTACAGAATGAAAAATAAACTTTTTATAAGAAAACATTTTCTTCTGAGTCAAATTGTTGTTCATATTTCTAAATAAGAAAAATAGAAACTTTATGCTGTTGATTAATGATTAATTAATATTGCCTTGATAAATTAGTTTTGGCACTGCGTTCTTCCTGAGTTTCAGGTAACTATATTTAACTGGATGGCTTTTACACATTTAAACTTAACTTTGATTATTAGTCTCTTGCTAATATTGAATGATCTCTCATTCAAACAATGCAACTCTGCTCAGAAATCTGTACTGCATAGTTGCAATAAGAATAAAATAAAACACTGTTGCATTTTATTCTGGACTCGTCCGCCCCCCCCCCCCCCCTCCAACTTACTCTAACCTCTATATCTAACCCATGATGAAAATAAAGTTTAGTTGAGTTGTTATAGCGTCAGAAAGAATTTAAGTTATTTAAATAAACATTGCAATGGATGGCTTGGTGGCGGTGCACTTTTGTGCTTAAACGTAACAAAGGTAATTCACTCTTATTTGTATTGTACTGTCTCTGTTAAAAATCATTCTTCACCCGGGTGGCTGTGGGTAGTTGCATAAAATTTGATGCTAATTCAGACTCTGCCCACTCTAGGCACTTCACCAACTGCCCAGGCATTACGGCAGCTATCCGATTTCGGCAACGGTCCATAACATATATATTTTTTGAATTTACACAGAAAATTTGAGTGTATGTGTGGCTGAAAGTGAAGCCCATAGCCTACCTGCTACTTTTGTTTTATGTTGAGCAATGAGATTTTTGCAGTTTAACACGATTATTGCGTAACATATTGGGGAGATTAATTTTTTAACGCGCATTAATCGCACTCCTGTCTTGTCCCTCTTAGCAGTATTCTTTATTTCCTTGGCACAGGTTTGTTGCTTTTAGTTACAGCATTAGAATACAGAGCTCAATGAAACTTGCTCAAAGAACCCCGTGGTAATGGTCTCTCCTCCTTGTCTCAAGACAACACCAAACTCCCCACAGTTCAACAGCCACGTCACAGTGCGTAAGGTCATCCCGTTAAAGCTACAATAGCATTATCTGCGCAGTACAAAACAGAGTTCCGACGAATCATTTTTGCTGTATTAATTCTACACTAATAACGTTAATGAAGTAATATGAACAGCGCAAATACTGTAACCAAGCCAAAGCAAGAAAATACATTCCAACATTACAAAACATTATTTTATTTATTTATTTATTTATAAATTTAGTTGTCGCCAATTTTTTACCCTGGTTTTCTTCCCAGTTTAGTATGCCCAATTATTATCGGTATCCTCGCCTCACTGCTCGCAACCCCCCTGTTGACTTGGGAAACGCGCTCCTGCCAATCCATCGTTTTCCACACTGCGGATCCACAGCGATGCCACCAGACCTATAGTGCCGGAGGACAACACAGATCTGGCGGTTCCACTGCAGAACCACAGGCGCCCTATTGGCCACAGGGGTCAAACCTAAGCCTTCCCTACCCGGGCAGCTCTCGGCCAATTGTGCGCCGCCTCCTAGGAACTACTGGTCGCGGTTGGCTGTGACATCTCCAGGCTATAGGGCACATCCTGCACTCCACGCGGAGTGCCTTTACCTTAATTCATTAGTAAGACGTCATCTAAAATATTGTGTTCAGTTCTGGTCACCTCTCTACAAAAAGGATATTGCCAAACTGGACAGTTAGCAACCCTAGCCTGAGAAGGCACGTTTTGTGCATGATTTGTAAACAATGAACCAGATTTAGATAACTAATTTCATTGTACCTTGTTTTCCATCGGCGACAATAACCATTTTGTCCTTTGAGTGAAATGTATTTACATATCTCAAATGCACAATTAAAAAAATTCATTCTTTATGAGTCGCCAGTTATGTTTTGTATTTTCGCCCGTCCCCCAAGGCCATAATTTCTATATTAATCTTCGTCTTGGAGGTCTGATTGCACAGTTTGAACAGTGCATGCGCACACGTTGTCCAATCAAAGGAGTCGAATGCTGAATTAGATGTAAAAATGACAGGACTTATTTTTAAAGTGTGCTTAGCTGGGCTGCGAAGCAAACAGCTCATGGGTTACGCTTACGTTGGTTGGAATGGAGTTTACAGCGTCACAGGGGGTTGACATTTTTATCCCACATCGCTGAGTGATGAATTTTGGGGGTGGGGGGTTGGCTTGGCGTTCAAACCCCTAAAACCACCCCCTAGCTATGCCACTGCGAGGGACTGCTTATTAAATCAATTAATTCAGGGATTATTATACCTGGCAGATACTTTCATTGTCAACAGACTATACTTCGATGCTAATTAATTTTGAACCCTGTTTAGGCCTCTTCGCAACCGTCTTTTTAGATAGAACCTTGAGCTGAGTATGTCAATTTGCAGCCTCTGTTGTTTCCTACTGTTATCTTGTTAATGAAGGTGCTACAGGCTGTTCAGGTAAGCCAGACACAGGCAGATTGGTAACTGGCATTTCTTGACCAAACTTGTTCTGAAGTCCAAATCTGAACAACAATAAGAAATGGAAAAGGTTTCAGACATTTTATAAAACACATATCGATGTCTTGTAACTCCAAAGAATACAATCTTTAAAAAAAAATAAAATAAAATTCAGATTTTAAATAGAAAACTGATGGTAGCTTATTAGTACCTATGATTATGTAACAAATTAGTCTTCCCAATGGAAATGTTTTTTTTCCAGCAGTGAAGTATTCCATTGAAAGCAGTCATGTCTTTATGAGTGAGACTATATTTCTCTAGTTGAGGGAGAGAAGTTTGGCACCACAGACGTGAGATCTGATCTGGCTTTGGTCACTTTTGAAAAATGAATATAATGGCCTGTTAGTGCACTGCTCTCCTTGTCGTTAAATCACCACATAATTCATCACAGATTGGCAGAAATACCCAGTAGTAGGTTTTGCCCAAACAGGAACAATCTGAATATGAGAGCTGGGCTGCTTTATTAACTGTTGTACTTGGTAATGCAGTATAGCGACAATGATAGCATTGTTTAACCAGCTGCCTGTGGTTTGTCAACAGGTACAAAACCTGGGATCCCAGGATGGCAGATAATGTTGCCCAGTAAGATGTTGATTTCTGTTACATGAGAGTAGATGTTAAAAACTTCATGCTGATTTGAACTCAGCTCTCACCAAGATAAACACCAACTAAGACGTAGCTTTACAGTAAACTGATGTGCTCCATCTGCATCTCCATCCATTTGCGTTTCTTTCCATCTGGCTCCAGGGATCAGCTTATTTTGCCTCCTAGCAAACGACACCTCAAGAGGGCTCAACAGTGACTCCTGCGTCCCAGCATCACCCCCCCCTCCATCCCCCACTCAACTCAGCCAAGCTTACTTACCCGTACATCAGCGTTGCTTTCTTTCTATTGTGCTTGAGATCCCCATCCAGAACCTTTCCGTCTCAACCACAGCTAGTTGCTGCTCCTTTTTGCTGCTTCAGATAAGTTCTTCACTGTGATGCAACTCTTGGCCACTGAACCCGATATCTCTGAGAAACCGGGTTGTAGAGTGTACCACCAATGGGTTGCTGGGTAAACTCTGACTCTCCATCCTCACTGTTCTGCTTCAGCAGCTAATTGAGCATACCAAAGTTTCTTCCTCTCATATGCCTCATCCACAGCATCCTCCCATGGCACTGTTAACTCTACCAGAGGAACAAGGCATGCTGATCCAGACCACAATATGATGTCTGGTCGAAGGTTAGTAGTGGCAATCTCAGGTAGAAAAATAAGCCGTTGACCAACATCTGCCAGCATCTTCCTGTCTATATCAGCTTCCAGTTGTCCTAGGCAAGGCTTGATTTTAACACCTTTTCTTGGTGGTTGCTCTCCTGGATGGAGGAATATTGTCTTTTGTGTGTCATGCTTTGATGGAACTGGTGGCAAATTATTGGTCAGGTTACGCTTGTCTTCCAATGCTAAGGCCAAACATCGCAGCACCTGGTCATGGAGCCAAGTAAACCGTCCTTGGCTAAGACCCACCTTACATCCTGTCAAAATGTGCCTTAATGTTGCAGGTGATGAACACAAAGGACATGAGGGATCCTCACCCACCCAGAGGTTTAGGTTCTGTGGTGATGGGAGAACATCATATGTTGATCTGATGAGGAAACTGATCCTGCTCTGTTCCATTGTCTATAGGTCTTGCCAGCCGATCTTGCGTTGTTCCGCACTCTCCCATCTCATCCATTCTCCCTGCTTGGCCTGGGAAACGGCCTTTACACACCTCATCCTCTCCTCCTGCTTTTGCACCTCGTTGACTACCAGCTTCCTCCATTGAGCTGGGGTTGCCTTGTGCCATGTAGGAGGAGCTGAACTGAGACCAGACCCCTTCTTCCATGCTGAACTTGCCCCGATTCGAAGGGCAGCCTTAGCATCTTCCACAGCTTTCTTTGCCACCCATTTTCTTCCACTTTTCAACACAGGTGCTGCCTCCCTTACACATTTGTCCCGTGTATCTACTAGTGTCATTTCCAGTCGGACCTTGGCGCACTTAAACTTGTCAGTTAGAGCAGAGACTAGTAGCTGCAGTATTCCTTTACCATAAAGACCCACTCTGCTGAGGCAGCATGGAAGTCCCAGCCATTTCCTGACGTATGAACTGATTAAAGCTTCCAGCTTCTCAACTGTTGTCAAGGAAACCTTGTACACAGTCAGTGGTCACAGCAGTCTTGGCAGTAGACCAAGTCATGGCACCAGAGTTTCAGTTTGCCTGGTAAGGCACTGCTGTCTATGCTCTTCAATCCTTCCACTGCTTGTTGTCTAACTTCTCCCACATGAACTGTGTCCTTTAGCTCTCCCTAGACTTTTCACTGGCTTCTCAGACACTGTTGGTATTGCCTCTCAATTAATGTAGAACCTTTTATATACTACTTTACTTTTAATTACAGAGATGCTCCTTTATTTGGTGGGCTTGAATTGCATTCGTGCCAATTCAATGTTATTGGTTAATTTGACCAATAACCGATTAGTGCAGGCTACTGTTGTAGTCATTGGTGTCATGTCATCCATGTATGCTCGAATTGGCGGTAGTCGCATTCCAGAAGCCAAGCGCTCTCCTCCCACTACCCATTTTGATGCCCTAATAATTACTTCTATTGCCATGGTAAAAGCCAGTGGAGAAATGGTACATCCTGCCATTATTCCAACTTCTAGGCATTGCCATGTAGTGCTGAATTCTGAAGTTGAAAAACTAAATTGCAAATCTCCAAAGTAGGCTTTCACTAAATTTGTTATTGTCATCAATACACTGAAAAAATCAAATGCTGCTCAAAGAAGTTCACATGGCACTGAACCATATGCATTAGCTAAATCCAGGAATGTCACATGAAGCTCCTTCCTCTTCTTTGTAGCTAATTGAATTTGTTGCCAGATTACGCTGATGTGTTCTAAGCATCCTGGGAAACCTAGAATGCCAGCTTTTGTACTGAAGTGTCAATGAAGCAGTTCTTTAACAGGTAGGTTGACAATCTCTGAGCAGTAATGCTGAAAAAAATCTTGCCTTCAACGTTTAATAGGGAAATAGGGCGAAACTGACTGATGCTTGTAGAATCTTTTTCTTTTGGTATAAAGACTCCACCTGCTCGACGCCATGCTCTTTGTACAACCTGTTTTTCCCATGCCACTTTCATCAATTTCTACATGATTCGTAAAACTCCTGACACACTTTTGTACACTGTGTATGGAACTCCATTAGGCACTGGAGATGATGATGCCCTTGCTTTTTTCACAGCTTGCTCTACTTCATTCCACTTAGGTGCACACTCCTCTGTTTGGTAATCTGGTGGACTGATAGGTGGGATATCTGAAGGAATTGACATATGCCCCTGCCTTTTTGAATCTGTATGTGTTTCCTCCAAATATCTCTCCAGCTCAAACTTAGATGCTTTTATTGTGCCATTTTTCTCACTGGTGAATATCTTCTTTACAAATTTGAATGGATCTTTATAAAAGTTAGTTCTCGCACACTCCTTTTTGTAGCGTTTCCTTAGCGCTCAATGTTGCAAGCTTATCTTTTATGACCCTTTGTAACAGATTGAGTCCCTCTTTCTGACTTTGTTCTGCTCTTCTCCATTGCTTCCTCAGCTGCCTCCTTTCTGTAATTAAGGGTTCAATCTCCTGCTGCCATCTAGACTTTCCAGGAATAGTTTGTACTTTTTCCTTCCTTTTTTTAACTCTAAACCTCTCGCTTGCATATGCGTAGAGTAGCTGTCCTCAAAGCAATTTTGGCACGGGCATAAATTGATCTTACTTGGCTGTTTGCAGGCACGCTAACTATTGCATAGGTTCTTATCTTAAACACTGCCTTCTCGCGACATACACAGTGTATGTGTGTGTGTGTGTGTGTGTGTGTATGTATATATATATATATATATATAGCGGGAGTTATTCTTGGCTCATTCTGATAAAGCCAAGTCTCAGGCAGTAATTGTGCATGCTGTGCTTATACTTTAAATAATTTACATAAAATATGCAATGCAGATATTTTTAATTAGCATGTTTACACAGATAACCATGAATAAACTAAGAGAAGAGAATAGAGAGCATCTCGCTTTGTTTCAATTTGACAAATTTGTCAACACTACTCTGTTTTAAAGATGGCTCATCTCTGGTACAGTTATTCAGAGAAAGTGGATTTGTAACTAAATATACTACAGTGTTTCCCTTGTCTGGTGAAATAAAAAAATAGAGATAGAAAATTAAATTCTAAATACTGAAATGTATTATTTTTCTCAATAACAGTCAGCAAAATTCAGTGCTTACTAACATATTAACTCCCTGCGTATTAACACCCTGCCTGTGCTCACGACAGCTGTCAGATATTTCACTTTCCCTTTGGCTACTCACTCGCTTTCAGTTTTCATGCAGAATACCGTAAATGGCCTCTGCTTGCTTATGATTGGACAGCTGCGTAAAACTTGGCAGATATTTGACTCTACTATTGGTTAAACTTACTGTCAGTACCTGCACCTGAAACAGACACAGTTTAGGTCCCACCCAGCTAATTCATGATTGGGCTACTGCAGAGACAATGCAGATATTCAACTGGTTGATCGTATTGCAAAAGCCATTCTCAATGTCACGTACTTACAAGCACAGCATAAGCGAGCAGTACTGTGCTGTGGCGCTTTTGTTGGAAAACGTGTTTAAAGCTTTCTTTATTTTCCCACGCTACGACCCTCCAGAAATGTGTTCACTACCCATAATTTAAGAACAGCTGCCGCAGGCACGATGGCCTGGCTTCGCGGACATGAATTTGCCCGTGGTCATGACTTTGAGGACCACTGGCGTAGATGATGTCCCAAAATTTATCCAGCTTCTTTTCAACTGTTCCACGTAACCTTTCCAAAGTAAAACAGATCCGTGTTTACTGTGTCCCATGCAGTTTTCTCACAAGCTCTTGGCCATTTAACTCCAGGTTTGGGCCCGTTGAGGTTCTTTTCTCTCTTACGCTGGTTCGTCTGACCGGGTTCGTAAGGATCATTAGGTTCATCACTAGTTGTATCCACGCAAGTCCTCCTCACATCTATGACAGGGGTGCTGATATCCTGTGAAATGTGGTTTGCTTCCTGCCAATTGATTTCATTTGACTGATCTGACTGACTTAGTAAGAAGTACTGATCAATGCGAAGCCATTGCCCTTTCTCCCTCAAACATTTCATTCTCCCTTGATGAATCTTCAAACACCTGACCGTTGTCACCTTGCTCCAGTCGCAGACCCAAACCTGGAGTTCCATGTCTTTGCTAACTGCAGATCTTGAACTAGTCTTTTGTGAAGTACTCTCCATTCCCATATCCGTTTCCATTCCTAAGTCATTAACCGTGCTATCTAACATTGAGTCATCTTCTACCCCTGCTTTCGCAGACTCTAGGGGTATTTTTCTCTTTAATTTCTTAGAAGCCTTGGGCGGGTGTCTCCAGCATCCTATTTACCTTTGACAACATAGAGCTGGCGACCAGGGTAGCTAACCTTTGCCAGCCCCAATGGGTTTCTTTCCTCCTGACAGCTGTCACTCCATGCTGTCACGAGGTCTTTCCCTTGTTGCCAGCTGCACTATTGACAGCAGTCACTGGACATATTCAGATCTTCATTAAGTCTTGTGGTATGTTGGCTTAGTCAGTAGTTACTGCTGTTAAAGTTTCCTCCGCTTGTGAACAATGATCAGTTTCAACACAAAAGCAGGGCTGTCAACTAGTTAAGCTACCACCCACATGGGTTCACAGCAAAGGCAATGTTATGAAATCATGATTTATATTTAAATCAGGTACAATTCTGGCCAATTTAGCTATTAATTATTACATAGCATGGAGCAGAATGTTAATGCACTTATTCTAGTTTTGTTATTTTGCTTACCTATGGTAATACTGTCTAATAAATGAGGGGAGGCCATTCGGCCCATCTTGCTCGTTTTGGTTGTTAGTAGCTTATTGATCCCAGAATCTCATCAAGCAGCTTCTTGAAGGACCCCAGGGTATCAGCTTCAACAACATTACTGTGGAGTTGGTTCCAGATTCCCACAATTCTCTGTGTAAAAAAAGTGTCTCCTATTTTCTGTTCTGAATGCCCCTTTATCTAAACTCCATTTGTGACCCCTAGTCCTTGTTTCTTTTTTCAGGTTAAAAACGTTCCCTGGGTCGGCATTGTCAATACCTTTTAGAATTTTGAATGCTTGAATCAGATTGCAGCGTAGTCTTCTTTATTCAAGACTGAATAGATTAAATTATTTTAGCCTGTCTGCATATAATAAGGAATAATATTGCATATTATGCAGGAATAATTGTGGTCGCTCTTCTTTGCACAGCAATATCTTTTTTGTAGTGAGATGACCAGAACTGAACACAATATTCTGGACGAGCTCTTACTAATGCATTGTAAAGTTTTAACATTACTTCCCTTGATTTAAATTCGACACTTGTCATTATATATCCGAGCATTTTGTTGGCCTTTTTTCCATAACTTCTCCACATTGTCTAGATGAAGACAATTCTGAGTCAACATTAACCCCTAGATATTTTTCATAGATTCTTTCTTCAATTTTAGTATGCCCCATATGGTATTTATAGTGGACATTTATTGCCTGTGTGCTGTACATTACACTTTTCTATATTAAATGTCATTTGCCTTGTGTCTGCCCAGTTCTGAATGCTGTCTAGATCATTTTGAATGACCTTTGCTGCTGCAACGATGTTTGCCACTCCTCCTATTTTTGTGTCGTCTGCAAATTTCAAGTTTGCTTACTATACCAGAATTAAAGTCATTACTGTAGATTAGGAAGATATTTTAAATATCCTCATAAAAATAATAATATCCCCAGCAGAATTATATAAGTATTGCACTGTGTTACAGCTTTTTCACTTATTGGTTTTCACAAGTAATATAACCCCAATAAATAATCTTCTGTCCAGAAATGCTGTTTCGTGACATGACGGCATTAGCTGCTTCTTTCAAGTTTGCGGAGTGTACTCCTACACATGAGATGTTTCCCTGTGTTGTGGTCTCCTTGTTGTAGAGTAGTCGACTTCTGAAGGGTTCCTTGTGTGACCCCGCTTGTTCCTTCAAGATGTCTCTCAGACTGCTCGCCAACGAGCCCTCAGGAAGTGCTCCTCGCTGGAGCTTCTTTCTTGTGTTTTTTTTCTGGGGTTTCTTTAGTTCCTGCTTCCCTGTGGAAAATAGTAGGCTTCATGTTCCCTCTTATTTTGTCATTTTTTTCCGTACGTCTTAGCCCGTCCCACACCCAAACTGACAAATTGTCAAAACAAGGTAGGTCTTTGATTTGTAATTAACTCCCCTGTGCTTTTCTGGCTTGAAGTGCTGTGTTTCTAACTTGATGAAGAGGGATAAAAAGTTTGGTGACACCCTCAAAGCACATGACTGGATAACATTAGCGATACAAGTAACCTTTTCCCTGCTGTATCTTGAATATAATAGCCTTGTGTCAACATGCATATATCAGGGATAGGCAGTAATACTGCTCTGGATTTTGTAGAGCTGTTGGACATTAACCAAGTCTTACTGACAAACCTCAAGTTTAACATATCCTGCAAAGTTAATAAGAATATTTCAAGAAGCATCAGCTGTGATGTTATGGAGACGCTTTCAACTAAAAAATCTTATGACATTGGTAAACTGATTTTTCATCAGTCACCTAATACTGTTTCAACATGAAAAATACATATTTTTGAAAAATGAAAAAAAGTAAAAAAATGGCTTTGACACTGTTTGGAAATAAGTATGAATTTATTCCAGATAACTTTTGACCCAGTGTTTTCAACTTTTTTTTTTTCATTTTAATTGCATTATAAATTGGCATGAAATATACAGCTGTTGCTGATTCATATAACGCTTCTATTTGCCATACTTGTAGCACTTCAGACCTGAAGAGAATGGTTAGGCTGTGAGTTTCAAACAATTCCCAAAGTATTACAGCTTCAAGGAGTCCTTGTAATGTTTATCTAGCTGTATACCAAATGATAAACGGCTGTTATAAAAGGAGAATTTTAATTTAAAAAAGGAAGATTTGATGGTGCTTAGAAGATATAAACCCAGGGTATTGGTTTGCCGACAGTGAAAGCAGCTTGAAGTTGAGGTGATTTAAAATGACACCCTGCATGAGGAAGTCAGATAGATTTAAGGCTGCTTCTCGGAGGAAAGAAGATATTATTACCTCTGCGGCTTGTCTTTAATGACAGCCACCAGAGATACTAAAAGAAGTTCAGCCTCATGAAGCTGGCTATAGCCTAGGTAAGCAGTTAGTTAAAGGCAGATCCTGCTGAGACCTTCCTCTTATAAATCAGATGGCAGAAAAAACTTTTTACTTTTCACTTAAATTAACAGAGACATAAGGCAGAGGTTCCTGGCAGTCAGTGTAAGTTATTATTTTTCAAGCTTGGTAAAACATTGTTTTTCACTATGTGGGGTTAAGAAGTTAACAGAAAGAAAAAAAAAAAGTCACAGTGAAATTTAAAACATGTTTGAAATCCCAACTAGTTATTTAAGCCTTTTTCTTGTCAGTTTAGCGAGTTTAGCTGAATATGCCCATGCAAGAGAGTCAGATTACATTTCAGTCACTTTGAATAAGAGCTGAATTACCATGCGAGGATCTGTTGCTACTATGATAATACAGCCACGATTAAAAGCATGATGGGTGTGCAGTAACAAACTAAGAGATATTTGATTAAAAACGTGCTGGGTGTGCAGTAACACGGAGACATTCGCTCTGGTTTAGGTCACTGAGGTCCCTGATATGTACTTGTTCATAATCCTTGTTTGAAAGCAGGGGGTGTAAAAGTGGCAATTTTAGGCCTTTTTCAAATTGTCCTGACAAAATAACTGATCATAATACTACAACAACACTTGGGTGCCATAATCTGTTTAATACCGGTAATGCACTATAAAAAAAAAAATCATCAAAATGCTTTCTTTTTCTGAGAGGTGAACTTATATTTTTTGAGTGTAGTAATAGTACAAATATATTTGATGAATGACAAATGCAGGTCTAATAATGGCACATCCATCAGCCATTGTAAAGCACAGGAGGGTAAATGGATTCCTATCAATCAGAGTGAACAAATTACATTTGTATTTGGTTCTAAGTGTATTTTTGAATAGGGGAAGTGCCCATAAATTGTTTAAGCTCAGAATGCAGCTGCCTTTTTTGTAAAATGGACCAGCTTGAAGTGGGGCCTGCAGAGAACATTTTGGCATGCTTTTTGTAAATTTGTGCTACATTTATTTCCAGTGTTTATTGAATTCCCCAGAGTGTAATCAAGCCACCACTATGTTTCTCAGTATATTGCTCCAAAGTCTCATGTGGTTTAAGAAGCATGCAACAGTAAAGAATACATTCTGGCCTGCTATGTGCCATGGCGTAAAGCAATAGTTAAAACACTGATGGAGGCACTTTATCACATTGCAGTAAAATATTATACTCAAATAAAACATAATAGTGATAAGGTGTGTATTACACTGAACTACATCACACCTAAAAAGAAATACCTTTCATGACCTGGCATAATAAAGAGCTAAACTGAACAAAGTATTTAGCAAAATACAAAAAACGAGTTGAAATGCATCCGTGTGATGCTGTGAAATAGTTAGAAATCCTGTTCGTGAGAGTCTGAGGCACCTCGTTTCGCCTACTGCTCCCTCGGTTCACCCAGCAAACAAAAGCTTCTTAATATGATACAAACGTCCCAGTCAGACAAAAAAATAAATGCCTGGGCAATACATGTTTAAGTGGTTTGCAAACTGTACAGTATATCAATCAATCTTTAACATATGCTGTTGCTTATTTACTGGTCATTTCCAGGGCCCTGAAGGGTGCCATTAATGAAAGATGTGTTGTTCATTCTTTACTGCACACTGCAGCCTTTTGTGGCTTGACTGCAAAACTCTTGTGATTAAAAACAAAGTTTTTTTGGCACTGTGTGGTTGCTGTTATGCTGCCTGAAGCACCTGACCTCTGGTCAGACCTTCATTTAACCCTTTTCATAAGGTCAGTTAGCAAATTACTCCAATGAGAATTGAATTGGAAATCAGTTTTCTACACTACAGGTGACCATGTTGGAAGAAAGTAGCAGGAGCAGTGTTGTTTCCGTCTGCTCCCATGCCATCCAAGCCTAGGGCCCAAAGGTTAGGAATACAGTACATTCCAAGTTCATTAGGAATGGAAGGTTGCCATAGGCCGGGCATAGCAGGTGTTTATTGCTGTTTCCCATTATGGGCCCACAATCACTGGATAACTGAGGATTGCTTTGCCATTGTTATGACTGAGCAAAGATAAGCTGCTGTTACAAAAGTTTTGCATCATTTGAGGCTGCAATTTGGCTGCACAATTTAAGGTTGTTCTTGTTGACGCCTTGAATAATTCAAAGTATATATTGTGTGTTGGTAAAAAAAAAAAAAGTAAATAAGCTTCCTGTGGTAATGTTTGTGAAAGTATTCTTTTTTTTCTGTATACAGTTGGAATAAGTTCTGTGCAGTTCTGGGCATGTCCATATATACAGGCAGGAGTTTGTTGGCGAAACACATTTTGTCTGTCTGTTTAAACAAAATCATGTTACATAATTATTATATTGTCAATGTTAAGATACACATTAACATACACAAAGAATTGTTACATAGCATTGCTAATTACATTTACATGGTGTATTTGAATGTTCTAATACTGGTATTAATGTACAGTTCTGTTGGGGCCTATATTTTACTCATACAGTATATGGCAAAATAGATTATACAAGGTAGGCTTAATTAATAAGTGTCTGTGACAGAAATATAATGAATCTTGGTTGTAAATCTCCTTCCTGACCTGTTATCGGGTTATCAAACAGTACTGTATCAATTGTGAATGAATTGCTATCGGTGCCAAAAAGGGGTTCTTTTAAGCAAAGTTCCTGTTCTTTTAAGTGGAGCATTTACAATGGGAAAAATCTGTTTCATCACAAGGTTGTGCTCTTTTCCCACAGAATCTCCATACTTTCTACTTCTTCCTTTATGTCTTTCCTCTTTGCCTCAGGTACCCAGTAAGGTTTGAAATTTACTTTCACCCCTGGTGGCGTAACTATATCATAATAAATAAGATTGGTCCTCCCGGGCAGTGTTGTAAATACATTGCTGTTTATTTTATCATGGCCTGTATTTCTCTACTACACTTAACATCAGGCCAGTATTTACTTTAGGTTCCGGTTTAATATCTCTTACCTCTCCTGACGTAGGTAGTCTGTTTTCTATGCTGGATGCAGTGGTGTTGTAAAACCAGTCACTTGTGGTGTCCCCAAAGGATCTGTTCTTGGGCCCCTTTTTTCTCCAATATCTACATGCTTCCCTTGGGTGACCTCATCTGCCAACACAGCATCATGTTTCACTCTTATGCTGACGACACCCAGCTCTACTTAAAACTCGACTCTGGTAGCTCCTCTGCCGTGGTCCGGCTCTTGGCTTGCATTCAAGATATCGAGGCCTGGATGTCTGCCAATTTTCTTCAGCTAAACACTAGCAAACCTGAACTTCTTGTAGTAGAATCGAAACTCAACTTAAGAATCTCAACGTAGCTGCCCTGAACCTCGGAAACTGGCTGCTGCTGCCTTCCCCCACAGTATGAAGCCGTGGTGTACTTCTTGACAGCAAGTGCACTTCTTGTCCCAAGTACCTCCTCAACCTGCTGATATGCTATGTCCCTGCCCGCAAGCTGAGGTCCTCCAGCTCTGGTCTGCTTGTTATCCCCAAGCAAAAGTGCACCACACTTGGAGAACGCTCGTTTAGCTTCATGGCTCCAATTCTTAGGAATTCTCTCCCAGCTTTGGTGCGTGACGCTCCCACCATCTCTCGTTTTAAATGTGTTGCTGCTACTATTTCATTTATTATGCACTTTTCACTGTATTTAATGTATAATGCATTGTTTTTTACTATATATCATGTATTATGCATTTCTCTGTATTTAAAGTATTATGGGTTTTCTTCTTGTTACTGCATCTTGTAAAGTGCTTTGCAATGGTGGTCAACTATGAAAGGTGCTATATAAAATAAAGATTGATTGATTGATTATCCATTTCCCCCTCAATTGCCACTAGAGCCTCTCTATCCTTCTGTGGTTTTAGCAGGTTGACATTATATATTTTTTCTTTCTTCCTGCGACTTGGTTATCTTATCTTGTAGTTAACAGATCCTATAGCTTTGATAATTTCATACAGTATTTGCCACCTCACAAAAAGTTTACTCTCTGAGGTGGGGACAAGCACCGTCACCCTGTCTCTTGGCTGAAATTCCCTTATCTTAACTTGCTGGTTGTAGTTAAGCTTCTATGCTGTTTGAGCTTTCTCTATATACTTTCGAAATATGGGGGTCATGTGTTCAGTCCTATCTCTCCTTGCACCAATATGCTCTATTAAGTTTTTCCCGGCATCTGTCTGTCCCTCTCATATCTCTTTAGCTATGTCTAGGATTCCCCATGGTTATCTGCCGTAAAGTAATTCAAATGGCGAAAATCCTTTGGACGACTGGGGGGACTTCCCTTATAGCAAACATCAAATAAGGGATCATGGTATCCCAATTTTCCCAACTTTACTTATTACTTTATGGAGCATATATTTTAGTGTACGCTTAAACCTTTCGACTAATCCATTGGTTTGTGTGTGGTACACTGATGTCCGTGTAGGTTTAATTTTAAACATCCTAGCAATTCCTGCATCAATTTTGACACAAATGGAGTTCCCTGATCTGTCAAAATTTCCATTGGTACCTCGAGTCTGGAGAAGACCTGTACCAACTCTTTTGCTATTGATTTTGAAAACAGTATTTCTTACAGGTATCAACGCTTTTACAACGCCGTCTATGGCTACAACAGATTCTTCTGCCAAACTTTTTAAGCTTTATTTATCCTACCGATGTCAGCAAATTGTGACAATGTACTGTGAGTTATATAGCGATGCTTCAAGAACACAACAACTTCAATGTATGTACAGTCAAAGCCGCTTAATATCTCTCTGTTTAATATCACACCCTGCTTAATATCAGTCAATGAAAAGATGCTCCTGATACTATCACTTTGGTTAATGTTACACTCTGCTTAATATATATGGAAAGTTGTGAAAATCTAATTTTTAAATACTGTATATGAACTTGAGTTTTATTTTGATGAGCAGTTAGATGGCAAAATGTTTCCTAACCAAATTTCAAAGTAGATTTGAAGCTGAGATAACAATTTATTGACTTAAAATGATGGGTAAAAATAATTAAATGAAACAAGATGCACAATCTCTTCTTACATTTTGTTTGTAATAGATTGTAATTAGTTACTCATTAGCATGTTAAAGAAAACTTGAAAGTGCTTTCCTCCTTTACTGATTCTATAGATTGTTGCTGCTAACACACGGCATTGTTCCTGTCTTCAGTTCTGAAGTGTTTATCTGTGGTAGTACTAAATGACTGGAGGAGATTCTGGTTGTCTGTCTGTTAATGAATATTAATTGGCATGTCTAGTTCTGGGGTCTGTTAGCACTTAAACTATTTTTAGAATTTCAGGGTGAGAGTTCCAAGCAGATGTAAAGAAATATCTCTGTTTTTTTTTTCCCCCTAGAGGATGAAGATGATGAGGAGATTGTTGAAACAAAACCAGGGCCAGAGTCGGAACTACTGGATGAGGAGCAGAAGGAAGAAGCAAAAGAAGGTAATGGCGAAACAGTTAACATGCAAAATGACAAGATTATAAAATATACAGGGCCCTATTGTGTAACAAGAGCAAAGACAATTTTCAGAGAGGAAGACAACCATTGTGATGGTATAAAACTAGAAAGAAAGCACATTGTAGCTGAAGGTGAAGTTAAGGCTTTTACTGTTAAAATGAGTTTATTTCTCTCTGAGAAATGTACCTACATACTTTCTTCGAGATAGGACGCAGGTTATTCTAAACAGATTCTAATTTATGTAAATCACCTCAAGAACCAGTTTGTGTTACAATACAATCTCTTTATGCTGACAGGAGATAACACAGACAGGAATGGTTAGCTGCTGATGCCAGCAAGGGAAACCTGACACCTTTTCGCAATCTTAAACTGTTGTTGATTGGGAAGTCTTTATAGCAATGCTTACATATTAAACTTAGTTGATACCAGCATTTCATAAAGCTCTGATAACAAAGTTAATGAGGTGGGTTTTTTTTTTAGATTGTTGGTTGCTGACAGTTTGCCTTTGGAGTGGAGTTAGCAATAACTTAAACTGAACTAGTACAAGATAGTGGTTATGCAGTTATGATGGAGCAGATGTATTTACACTCACACCTGTTATTGTACACTTGCCTGTGAATCGGGGGGCATGAGTAAGGGCTCCTCCCTCTATTTCCTTCCTACCAATAACATCTGCTAAACCCATGTTTAAACCCAAGTCATGATTTGGGTCTCTGTCTTGTGTTTTTGTTTTCCACCATCCTCCCCTCCTTCCCCACTATGCTTTCCTCCTCTATTCTGCCACTCCACTCTGTAACTGCTGTTGAACCTCTGCAACATCCCCTCTCTGGGGGTAAGTGACGCTCACTTCTCAACCTTAGAAACCCAGCTGCTACTGGCTTAATCCTCCACGAGGAAGGTTCTCTGCCAGATAAGGGGGACCCCTGGCCAAATATATCCTCCCATTTTCTCACCTCCAGATCCCCCCTGGGGGGAAGTATTGCTTCCCAGCCTTGGAGACCGAACGGTTCAGTCTCATCTCCACGAAGGCGACTCTTCGTGAGCCAAGGGGAATCTCTTTACTCATCTCTAAGTTATAAATTGCCTCTCTTGTTATCAATCCCCGAGGTCTCTTCCTCTTCGCAGCCCTCGATCATGTCCAGTACATTACATACAGTACACCATACAAATCACTTATATTTTATCTATGGGATTATTTGCATAAGATTTTTTTTCCAGAACATTGATCTAAAGTGCAGCATTCAGATGTGTTGCTCTCTGAAATGAGGATAGACTTGCATACCTTATTTTGCTTCTTGCAAAAGATTTTAATGAGCAATCCTTCCCACAAATTCAGTTGTACCCATATATTATCCATTTACAATACTACCAATGCAGCCATTAATGTTGAACATTAAAAGTTACCCTGCACAGACTAATACTCATATTTGATCTTTATTATCAAATTCAAATCAACTGACGTGCTTTGTCTTATCATTCCATGTCATTAGGGGTCAGGGCTGATTAAAAACACGTCACTTGGCCTCTTAAAAAACTTCAAAGAAGTAAGAGTCAACTCTTTGTATGCAGCAAGCTGGACATAATTTCTCTGTCAGAATACTGCTTTGTAATTTCTGTCCTGTGTGTGTGCTTTTGCCTTTCTGGTTTGAACTTGGCCTCTGGGGTAAAAAAAAAAAAAAAAAAACACTTTAATCAGCCTCTTTGTCTTTCTTAGGAGTTGTCTGAAACAAGGAAACACATATCTGGAAGCTAAGAACAAAGTGGAGGCCAAACACTAGTTAGGGAAAAATTGGACCAAATTACATAGAAACCTTGTTAGTTTTCCCTTCCAAACATGATATGTGTTTCTGCATGTACCTCTTTGTAGTAACTAAATATGTCTACATTCTTGTTTCCTTAGAGAAACATATTTACATTATGCAATTTGGTTGTTTTTGTCAATTGGCTAACATTACCTAACATTTTCTACTTTAAGATGTTTCTCTCACTTTTAGTAACTTCCTTGTTTTCCTTTTATGGACTAATTTCTATGAAAATGTGGATTTGTTTTGCTGCTTGTATACAGTAGGTCTTGTCAGTTTCAGTTTGGTATGATGCAATGTCCATTTTATTTCATAATAGTATTGATTGAAAATGAAATACATGAATAGTGACCTATGGTGTGTGTGTGTGTGTGTGTGCGTGCGTGCGTGCGTGTGTGTGTGTGTATATATATATATATATATATATATATATATATATATATATATATATATATATATATATATATATATATAGACTAAGTTTCCTTTAGTAACGAAATAATTTCTTTTTTGGGGTTGAACCCCTGATTTAGCCTTACATATTCCAAAAATTTTGTTTCACTTCCGACCTGTCAGAAATTGAACAAATCAAAGGATAACGTATACTATACGAACCGTCCTCGACAATGATGAAATCGCATCTGCGGTTTTAGTGTTGTAAGATATGTCCCAGTGTTGGGTGTTCCGCTTTTCAAATATCTTTAATCTAAGGCTCGATCCTGCAATGAACTCTATATTAAACTTAAGAAACTGAAGAAACTGGTTATAAACCACATTTGGTTGTAAAAAAAAAAAACGCATTTTCTTATTTTGAATATGCTGCTGGGAATGTTTCAGTTCACCCTGTGCTTTGTTTTAAATAACTCTAGTAGTAAGAAAAGAAACATACAGGTGTCAATTCTCTCTGCCCCTGGAACCCCCATGAAACTCAACATACAAAGATGAAGATGTCTCTCAGGGGGCTGTCCATGGAGACAACGGATACAAAAATAATCCTTCTCCCCTTTATTTAATGTGAAGCTCACCCAAGGGAGCTGACTGAGGAAGAGAAACAGCAGGTTTTGCACTCAGAAGAATTTCTCCTCTTCTTTGATCGTACCATTCGCATTGTGGAGCGAGCTCTGGCTGAGGACTCTGACATCTTCTTTGACTACAGTGGCCGGGATCTGGAGGATAAAGAAGGGTGACATGTTTGAGTTCACTTAATACCATCTTTAAGGCACAGAGGGAAAAAAAAAGATATGAAAGAGTACTGCTGACCACATTGACCGTTTTGATGGGTACTAGCTGGGCTAACACAATTAGATTAATCATACTTATGATCACATACATATTTAATGCTCAGTGGAAATTGATTTTTTCTTTTCTTTTTTCTAGTAGTTCAAAGAACAGCGCTGGTACCCATTTCGTCCACTGTGAACCACTTAAAAAGAATGTGCACATAATGATGTCACTCAGAGTGTTCAGCACAGCAACATATGCATAGCATAACTAAGATAGCACATTGTGGCTTAAGAACAAATATTATAAACTACAGAAACAAGCAGAAGTAATGGACAGTGGTAATGGGAAGTGATTTGTAATAATCACAGCTTCTGGTCTATATTGCCAAAATGAGCCCAACATTTCAACTGATTAGAAAAGCATGGTTCACATTGAATACTTCTCTTGATATATACAGCATGCAATCCAGTGCTGTATGTATCAATATTTAATTTCTCATGTTAATAGTTCACTTTTGAATTATAGTCCCAGGCTTGTACATAGTGAGAGTTTTTCTCATTTGATTATTTTGTATCCAGCAACCTTTGATTAGAAGATTATATAGAAGTCTTTTCTCAGATAGCCCTTCAAGAAAGAGTGCGATTAATTGAGTATAGCAGGTGATGCAGCTGTATTATTTGGTTGTCAAAGTGCAGTAGCAGGGCAGGACTACTCACAGGGTAACTGACCTTAGAATGATTGCATTGTCAGTTAACCCAGTGCTGCCATTCTGTACTCAAATTAAGACTAAATCACGGCATCGCTCAAGAGAATTAAAAAAAAGCCAATTCCTGGAAAAGTCATGATCATAATTTACTTTAGCCTTTGGATAAGAAGAGACTCTGCATGCAATATAGTTTGAAATTAGAAAGGGGGTTGGACAATGAAGCTGTTTGGCAGAGATTTCAATTTAGTTTAGTGCGTGTTAAGATCTAAAATGTAAAATGCCCCTGACACTAGGCTTCTTTATGCAAGATTCGTGTTTAAAAAAAAAAGTTAATTCATTATAATGTACGCAAACTTAAACAATGTACATGTTACACCAACTGCAGCACTGAACCCTTTTTTAATTTTTTAAATTGTTGGCAGAGATGTTGTTCATAACTGTGAAGTTTTTTTTTTTAATTTCAGTGATATCCAAGCTGGAGCCAACCTCTCTTTCAATCGATTATTCTACGATGAGCACTGGTCAAAACACAGAGTTGTCACCTGCTTAGATTGGTCCCCTCAGGTAAAATACTGTTTTTTAATTTTTTTTATTTCAACATTATATGACTAATTTGCAAAGTTTGCCCATATTTTAGTATTTTTGTAAGCTATACCCTTATAAAATTACCCTTGTATTTTTGCACAGTATTTTTGCAGTTTTACAGTGCTTCTCCCATAGTTATACTATCCATGTGTCATAGTTTATCCCTGTTTGCCATGTTTATTAATATGTTTTGTCATACTTTGCTTGTCTTTACAATGCTTATCTATGCTTTACAATACTTTCAATATGCTTTATTATACTTTGCTATGCTTTTTCTATAGTAATCTAGATGCATTAAAAGCAGAGTGTGGGGAAGAGGTTGATGGGGTAACATCTTGTGATATACCAAGATGCCAACCCTCCTGCCATGGTTTGCTAGGCTGCTGTGCAGTTTACCGTGAAAGTCAAGAACATTTTGAAATGTTACAAGTGAAAATGGTTTAGATTCACTTGTGCACACAGCACCGTCATGACAATAAAATCTCTAGTTTTGTATTTGTAGCAGTGGCGAGGGATATGTGTAATGGAACATCCACATTTCTTTCTTCCAGTACCCTGAACTTATGGTTGCTTCTTACAATAGCAACGAAGATGCTCCCCATGAACCAGATGGTGCTGCCTTAGTGTGGAACATGAAGTTTAAGAAAGCTACTCCAGAGTATATATTCCATTGCCAGGTAAAGTACCAACAAAAGCAAATAATCAGTTTCTTTTTTCATTCAAATATTTCCTTAAGATCGATTTGTTGTTTTAATCATAAGACCTGTGTGATTACATCAGATGCAGAACTACTCAGATCAAAGTCAACCATAGAAAGTCAACGAAAGAATGTTGGTAAAAATTATTATTAATTTTGATATTTTGATATTTTGTAAATAACACATAACCCTTTTAAATGACTCCTATACGTTTATTGCAGTACGGACTTAGTGCACTGGGGCAGATGGTGTTTTTAGAGGCACATATTGTACATCCAAATCACAGATTTGCTGTTTTAACACACATTCTTTTTTTTTGAATTGTTAATTTAATATAATCCCTTTTAATTTTTAACTATTGAAACTCAAAGCTAGTTCAGTGTACAAAGTAAATTCAAGATTGACTTACAGTTAAATAATATGCTGTCTTTTGCACCAAGACTTTTTTAAAAATGGTTTTAAGTTTTCATTTCAGACATCTTTAAGTTGGGTTAACACTGATTTAAATAAAAAGAAATAGGTTTGACCACCCTGCTAGTAGTAGTAAGTTTTGCACTTTCTCGGATACTGTACTCTGCTCTGCACTTTTAGTTTTTACAACGTCGGTAAACATCTCCTGAGGTGCTTGTCTCTAGCTCAGCCAATCAGAATGTATATATCTGTTACATTTTTTTCATGATGGTTGTATTTTGGTCTACTGCTGTTCAGTTTTAGATAGTTACTGTATAATGTTGAAAATATGCATACAAATGTTTTGTAATGCATTTGGCAGAGTATTTGCAAACATTATTGTCCACAATAAATAATAGTTTGTACATTTACATTTTTCATGTTAGTGTGAATGACAGCATTCCTTAGCCACATAATGAAAGCATCGATTTCAAAATATTCCGTATTGTATGACTACAAAGTAAAATGTAAAGGCTGTTTTCCTTTCTGTGGAAAAAAAATGCAGTTTAGAGCGCAGGGCACTAGAACCTGATACTCTGATAAATGATCCGGCTGTACTGGCCAAAGCTACTTCTGTGTGACTACTGTTGGGCTATTAACAAGATCCAGTGCAATACAATACAATACAATACAAGCATTATAAAAAGAAAAAGAAAATAGCTTTGTAAAGCTGTATATACAGATTACAAATCAGGTAGAAATTCCAGGTCTTTGATATGTTTTGGCAGGGAGTTCCACAAATATGAAGCACAATATCTAACAGCCTGGCAACCCAGTTGAGGTATTGAGGGTCATACAATGTAGGGGCTCAAAAGTCAGGGCTAACACATTCAGTGAGAGAAGGAACTGTGAGCCACTAAAGATTGAACAGATTACCAGGTGAAATGTGCTCAGTTGATATGGTAAGGGTCCAAACTCTAGTGGAAGAATGTTTCACTAGCTACAATAGACAAGAATGTAGGTTGAGAAAATGTAGTTGCATTCCATCTTTTACAATAGGTCTTGTAAAAGCCTCAGAGAAATGGTCTGCAAACTCAGTACAGATTCTAAATGGAACAAGTTTATGGAGTGTATTGCTAATTTGGACCTTGTCTAAGATGAACAGGAGAGAATAAAATATAAAATCAAAGCAACACTGAGAGACTACATTTAGATAACGTATTGATTATTTATTACTACAAGAAATACGTATTTCATACTTTTTAAACGAAACAATGAAGGGTATTTTAAAATCTCAGAGAATTGTCATTTAAAATTAAGAATTTGTGAAACTAAATGTCTACAATCAGCTGTGTTACTAATTATAAAAGACTCCAGTTGAATTAAGTAAAACAAAGAAAGCTATCTTGAGGCACTGTCAGCTTGTATAAGGGCTGGCTTATTCCCATGAGAATTATATTATAAAGACATTAATGTAATAAAAAAAAATGTGGTCTACCACTTCCTAATCCAGGCAGCCACATGTTTGCCCACCCACATGGACTTCCATTGCAGATGCTTTACTTCCTATTCTTAATCATGCACCAGTTCAGTATACAGTGCTTGCATTTATAGCAAATAAACACAAAGACATTCTGATGCCGTGCACCAAAAACAACTGCTAACTGGCTGACACTTTTATGCCTGGAGCCCAATAATTATGCGGTACAGTAACTAACGGGCACATTTTGTGTACAAGGAAATAACAGTCCCCCGAGTAGATACAGTGGATTCAGTATAGATACAGTGTGCTCTGTAGGATATGTTTATACCTGTGGTAGAACAGCCTGGTTTTAAGAGTGTTGTCTTGTGCATTCTGCTTGTGACACAACTGGTGAGGTGGAGTTAGTCAGAGATGAAAAGGTTTGATCACAAACAGGGTGCTGGTGACTAAGAGGTCATCCTATCGCAGATATAAACTTATTATAAGTCACGACTTCTAAATAAAACAAAATCTTAAAGATTAAATATGTTTTATAAAATTTTGTATTACAAACAGGATTTTTTTTTTTTTATATATATAAATACTGTGCGAGAGGTGCTCTGAATGGCTATTGTTTTGAAAGGAATTTGACTTACAATAGCTTCTATGAGGTTTTTAATTAATTAATTAATTAATTAATTTTTATATAATAAAATCTGACTTCAACCAAATCAGCCATTTGTCTTGGCTGCTGCCACTATGGACCCATTATAGCATGTGCTTATACAAAATACTGTTTCTGTTTTGCTTTTGCAGGGTAACAGGATTCGGAATGCCAATAAAAATGAATGTGAGGGAGATTATGCTTTTCATATTAGTCTTAGGTTTCTGCACTTTTTTTTCTTACTGGAACCTTCTTTAGTGGCTTCCACAATCCATCAGAATAGTTGTGCCTTTAACCGCTCAATATTGCTGGTTGCTGGTATGGCCTTTGTCTTTCATCATTGGTTGATATATCTACAGTTAAATATTCACCACCAGAATAATAAGAACCTCCAGACTTGCAGGCTGTGGACCCACTGCACGTGCAGGCTGTGGACTGTCCTGATATGCAGGCCCTGGATTTTCTGGATGTGCAGGCCCTGAACTCTCCGACGTGCAGGCTTCCGCTGTGCAACCCTTAGCAGCATCTGCAGCTGCTACTGAGGGTGGTGTGGCCGTTGCACTTCCCTCACAGGATAGGACCTCTTCTTCAGATACTGCAGGGACGCTGGAGACGGCTCCCCCTTCTTGGGCGCTGGAGATGGCTATGGCTTCTTGGGCGCTGGATACTTCTCGCCGTTCTCGGGCGTTGGAGATAGCTATGGCTTTATTGGGCACTGGAGACAGCTCCCCTGCTCACCATCGGGAATGGTTATCCCTCCCTTCGGTAATACTGCAGGCAGTTGTTCCTCTTGGAGGGAGCAGCAAGCCATGGAGTGTCCAAACTCCCTGCAGGCAAGGCACCAACCTTGGTCCTTGAGGCAGATGAGGAAGGTGTTCAGGCCTCTGGGGATGAGTTGGGTCCATCTTCGACATTTGAGAGGCTGACGTTTTTAAGAGCTTAAAGCAGAGCTATTCCTCAGCTGACTCCACCTCATCCTTCGTGAAGGCCTCCATGAACTGCAAGTTTTCATATGGGCACACATCTCGGAGATGCCCAAACTCCCCACAAGCTCTGCACCAAGGAGCCCTAGTTGTCCCACAAACACAATTCCAAACTCATCTAAACTCCCTCCCCAGACAAAAGATTTCTCCTTCCTTATATACATGTGGCCACTCCCCAGTCAACACCAATTACCTAATTGGGGAATAGCCCAGCCACAAGTAGCAAACTTGAAGTGTGTTATAAACATGGTGCGCTTAATACACAGTTGTACTCGATATATTATCAGAATTATGGTATTCTGATTTGTTGGATAGGTGCTAGTCTGATTGATAGAGTACAAAGTGGCATGGCTAAGGATAAAGAAAGACCTATAACAAGCTATTGATAACACGTTTCTGAATCTAGGAACCTAAGAGGGCCACCTTTTCTGTTGTTTCTCAATGGAGGCTCCTCATTTTGATTTAAATCATAGAATGAGTGTATTTCATTAAAATACATGTAAAGGTTTAGCCTCATTTAACTATATTTGTTATATGAGGGAGATAGGCATTGACTTGATCTAATCTGATGAAGCTTTGCCACATGAAATGACTGATTAATAACTGACCTCCAGATTGAAAACGTTTGAAATGTGCCCCCAGCCCAATTGAATGAATGACAATGATGAAATCCTGGCATGTTATGTGTTACTGTGTTCAGCACACCATCTCAACAACTGTATGGATTTTATTTTCAAAATTATTTTAAATTAAATTCTGTTTTAAATTATACAGTAATTGGTAGCATGTGCCTGAAAGTTATCTCACGTTCCATGACCTTTTCAATTTTATTCCCATTTAAAAAAAAAAATGGTCAGAATCTGACCTTGTGTGTTTACCTTTTTTAGTATTTATATTTAAGTTATTAAATTAGACAGTAAAATACATATACTTGTATTTTAATTTTAAATGCAAGCACATTAATTGTCATTCCCTGTTTTAAATAAGCAGTGAAAAACATGAAGGGGTTTGTTTAAGACTTTGAAGGCTGAAGAGCTGGTTGTACGCATGGTGTTTTTTTCATGAAAGGGAAATGTGGTATTACTTTCAGTTTGCCAAAACCACAAATAGTGACAAAATCCACAGAGTGTTGTGAAAGGGGTGCCATTGGAAAACCATTCCAAGCATATGGTTCTGATCATGGATGCTGAAAAACGTGAGTTAGTTTGGGGGGGGACTTCACATCTCTGTGTATTTCCTTATCTGACAAATAGGTTTAAATTATTGTTTTTTATTGTAAAGATGAAGTTATCTTTGTCCTGTTTGATTCTTTAAAACCAGGGCCCATCTATTTCAACAGAATATTGTCCTACTGTATATAAGTATATTTAATTAATGTTATTGTTCAGGTACACGACAACACAGAATTAGTTCATTGTCTATTTCTTAAAACTTTGCTTCACTGTTAGTTAGTCCAGTAAAAGGTATCACATCTCCTTCTTTTTGTCTGTTGTCACTTTTAAAAATGTATCCAATTGATCAGTAATAAAATCTGATTTCATTCAAATGGGGTTTGTACTTGCAGCTTAATTTTGGGTGTTTCAACTGTGGTCCATGGATAACATAATCTAAATGAAAACAGTTACCACAGCGTAACTTGATGTGGCAATGCAGAATAAAAACAGCAAACTGATCCAGGAACGTACTACACTACGAAACCCTCTCTATACTGGTTGGGATCCACATCCCCTAAACTATGTCCCGACCTCGAAGTGACTCCAGGTCGTTGCAGCGCTCCTGGATGAGCAAAGTTTTCCCAGGCACCGTCTTGCAGATGAAGGGTTCCGTAGTAGTTGTCCTGTGGAGCGGACGCTCTCCTCAATGTAAACAAAGCTCTGGTCTGTGTAGCATAGCGGTGCATCGAGCTGTAGCCAGACGCTTCTTGAGCTGCGTGCAGGTTTCCCAGGGACACCGCCCAGCCAATCTGGACCTCCCGAGTATCTCAGCACTAGTCGAGCCTACTTGCTCAGTCTCCTGTTACGTGTCCCAGCTGCACAAATTTGTTCAAGAATCAGCAAAAAGATCCTCTCTGTCACAGCGCCTTTTTGTGAATTGTGCCAAAATCTAATTAGTTAATTTTACCAAAATCAGATTAGTATAATTGATTTTTTTTATATATATACATAAAGCAAAACTACTGTATGAGGTAATGCTTTCAAATGTACATTATACAATGTCTGTGGGATTATTTGCAACACAATGGTTCTTACTTCTAATAATGTTATGTTTAGTTTAGAGAGAGGTTTACGTTATTTTTAGTTGGGGGAATGGTGTTGACCTAAATTAATGGATAATATTATTCTGTTTTATATCCACTCATGTAGTTGATTGATGTGTGTAACCTATAAAATTGCTTCATACCCACAATAAATGTTATATATTCTCTACTGAAAATTCTGTCAGAATATATTAGAATTAGGGGAATATGTTGGTTGGAATATCATCTGTGGCATCAGTTTTAGCAGTTTAGAAAACCAGATGCTCATCCATTACATGTAAAAGTTAATATGACTCCACTGACAGTAATATCCTTTTTTATTAGAGAGTAAATCACTGCAGCATGGGATGGTATTAGATTGCATATGCAGTATTATTTTATACTTTTTAAAGGCAATATTATTCTTTAAAGGCATTTGTTCCTACTTTAATTGTATACAAACATGACACTGTTCTTCTGTTGTACCAGAAACCATTTATAACAGTCTCATTGTTCTGTGTTTGTTAGTCATTCTGTTTGAGCCTCCTTTAAACATCTGGCAATGTCATGACTTTCTTCTGGAGGGCATTTAGCATAACATTTATGGTCTTCAAGATAATCACCTCCAAATCAAAGGCTACATGATAGGATTGCACGCTTGGAAGCTGGTATTGCTACTGGTGGCTCACTTTGCCTCTTTAACATTGGCATTTGAAGTACTTATCATGAGTGCTAAGGGTTGCATAGGTTAGTTTACCATAATGACTACTAGACATTCCGTGGAAAACTGGAAGATATTCATGCCCAAGAGGTACAGGAACCTGGCAGCCAGCAGGGAAAATGTAAGATACAGTGCAGTGTTACATTCTGGATTAAGTTTGCAAGAAGCCTAATGGCTGTGGAACTTCAGTGATAGCAATTCAACAGGTAAACACAAGCTGCTGTGTCTTGAGTTTGTCATGCCTCCCAGTCTACTGTGACAAGTGACAGTATATGAAGTCCACATTACTGCAGTGGAGGGGAGCTCATAAATCCACATTTATGTCTGACAGCCACACTTCCTGGGCCTATTCAGTAAATACAAGCTGCAACTGCCTGTTGTCAATGACTAAGAAGTACAATAATAGAAAGGCTTGTAATGGCCTTCATTGAGCATTAGAACAACATTGTTAATTTGGTGCCACCACAAGTCAAATCGCGTGTAAACTGTCAAAATACAGTGGCAGTGGAGGAAGAAGTTGATTGCCTGAGAAGTGTGGCAGAACGAAAAAGAGGAGCCTGGTGGCTAGTTCTGGACAATTCCATTACTAAACAACCTTAACCTGTAAGATCCCTGCTACACTGTCTCTGGCATTCCTAGAACCAACTACCTCCACATGCAAAGGGGCTGGAGGATACAGAAGCACCCCAAGTGAGCAACTGTAGGATTAAAACAGCCAAAAAGTACAGTCTTAAGTGGTTAAGCAAAGGAGGGAAATTAGAGGTTGTCATTGAGCTTACTGGATTAAGGTTTTGGATGAGACCTGGTTGTGGTGCGCAAAGGATCAGGGGCTGGCAAGAGCCAGTGGTCTTGATGGCTACCTCTTGGCCCCATATTTAGTACATTTCATTAGAGTACCTTGGGTATAGAAAATAAATAAAATGATAACACTTTAGCACAGCTTTAGACCTGCCTGCTAGCATTTTCTTGCAGTGGTAGAAACTATAAATCATTTGCAGCTTCAAAAATTATTGTGGGTTTCTTCCACAGCTTATAGCAGACCAGGTTGGTTTTAATGATACAGCACTAACAGTGCCAACTTTTTTGTATTATTTTTTTTTAAAGACAGTCGTTTGTTTGTTTCTTGGTTTAGCCTTTATGTTTGTGCCAGACTTTTAAAAAAACAATAACTGGATGCTCTTAAAGCAGAGACTTTTGAAATCTACTTTTTGTTGTTGAATCAAGACCACAAAGACTGCTTTCCATTTTAAATAAAATCTGTGTATAATATGTTTCAAGCAACACAATATTAGGTTTCACAGTCATTTTATAAGAATTAGCCAATCCATAAAATACACCGTTTTAACTGCAAATAAAATCTTGCATAATGTGGGCATGTGGTTAGTTCAAGAACTGAAATATTGTTTTTTTTTTTTTTTTTTTTTCATTGATATAGAACACCTGTAATCTACTTAAAACTACTATATATTTGCTATTCGACCACAAGCTTACAATCATGGTAATGTGTTTTAGCCTTGGCATTATCGTTGTTTTGGATGATAAAGGCTCAGACCAGCTGGACTAAGTTACGACACCTGATCATAATGGTTTTGCAGCACTATGTGTAAAATGTATTTCCATGGACAAAATATAAGGGCCTAATGTGTGGAATATAGGTGACTCCAGTTGTAATGTCTTGATTTATACATGTTTTTTGGATCATTAACATTATTCATCAGTCATACAGATACCAGTCAATTATTCAAAACCTGATTGGTCATCTAAACAAATCTAATGTCTCACTATGCGGTAGATGCATGTCTGTTTTGGAGATAAGGAATTCTTGTTTAGTTTTTTTTTTTCCTTTGCACAATAACTGTCACAGTAAAAACACAAATCGTGGGTATGTTAAAACAATTCCCTGACAAATATTTTTTCATTTAATGTCAAGTCTACCCAAGACCACCCACACACATTTAAAGTAGCACGTTTGCTTTGCTATAGATACTCAGTAGTGTAGTAGAATGTTATCCACACTGTTGCCCATAAAGTTAATATATTAAGAGCATTTAGAGATATTGTTCTGGGTATTTAATCAGTCATTCAGTTTTATGTGTTTTTGGATTGTCCATCAAACATCTTTCCCTTATTTATTTAGCTTACATGATGCTACTAGACTTTTATCGTTCAAGGTTAAATTCTGCATGGTTTTTCCAATTCATTAAGTGTATAACGAGTTCTGTTTGTTTTCCAAAATGTTTAAACCACCAGGTTTTTGAGAATGAAAAAAAGGGGAAAAGAAAAACATATGAAGTATTTTTCTTCTCTGTTTGGTATTTTTCTTTTATTTTTAAATAGTTTTTAAAAGTGTCTGAAAATAAAGACACTTTAAAAAAGAGACATTACAAATAAATAATATGTATATGATTTGGTAGTTAGTCAGTGCAAAACCCCAATCCTGCAACCCTTCTGATTTTCAAAAACATAATTATGATTTTCTCTGTTTTTTTTTTGTTTTTTTTCAGTCTTCTGTAATGTCAGTCTGCTTCGCTCGATTTCACCCAAACCTGGTTGTTGGTGGCACATACTCAGGGCAGATCGTTCTGTGGGATAACCGCAGTCACAGAAGAACCCCGGTACAGCGAACGCCTCTGTCTGCTGCTGCTCACACTGTAAGGAGAAGCAAAGGTGTATTCTTAAATGATAATAGTCCTTGGTGCTGAAGCTGCAACTAATTGACTTGTATATGGCTATAATAGTACTTATGTAACTATGTGAAAAACATGCACAATTCTGTAATAATGACCTGCCATCCTTAAGTATTTCCTTTGACGGTAAAACATTAAATTGGCATTGCATAACTTATATTGTTCATGTACAGTACAAATCCATTTGCTGACAGTAATTATTCATGTCTAGAAATGGAATGAATGTATGAGATAAGTAGGGAGGTTGAGATGCAGTGGTAGTCCTTGGCAACCTAGATATTGTGTGCTGCTGTAACATTCTAAAGTGACATTTTGATATTCTGTTAGTCATGTCATTATATTTGGTTATACAGTGCTGAAATGATGGGTAATATCCATATGGTTTTGTAGACATGTCCTTGGTATATATTATCCAAGGGCGACTTACTGATTGTTTAGCAAACAAACCAAATGACAACAAAAAAAAAACAGTTATACTGTATTCTGTATTAAACTAGAAAACATTATAACTAGTCCATTATCGGCTGAACAAAAAACATATTCAAGACATAAAAAAGGAGGCTAGCGTGAATGTTGCTGTTACTTTAAAGCATTGTTTATGTCAAAGTAATGTATAAAACATAAATGAATAACATGAGGTGGCATGTGGTGTGTTTGTTTGTGTATGTATGTATTTCTCTTTGTCATGAGATACCTTTTACAGTTTTTGAATTCCAACACAGAAATCAGATCTGGACTTTTGAAAATAGCAATTGGAGAACTACTCTGCAGTTTTAAGTGACTTTATCAGGCCATAACACCTATTTACTCATTATCTATGCTACAGCTTAACTTTACAGCATAACTGTTAAGTGCCAGTTTGATTGTGGTTAACACAATGCTAACCAAAGGTCTAAAGTAGGTTGTTAAAAAGACTAATACTATCTGTATTTTTGTCTCCAAAGCACCCAGTGTATTGCGTAAATGTGGTTGGGACTCAGAACGCAAACAATCTTATTACAGTCTCCACAGATGGCAAAATGTGTTCGTGGAACTTGGATATGCTCTCCCAGCCGCAGGTAGATTTTTATTTCTTTCTTTCATTTTTTTTCAAGCAAAATCTTAAATGGAGTTTTGATTTCTGTACAAATTGAGATGCCTTCAGACAGTCCAAATCACTTTCCTTTAACACAGTATGCCACTGTAGTTAATAGCATAACAGTGGGGTCTTGTTTTAGACAACATCTATCAAATTACATTTCTGATAACAAAAATCTATTCCATTTACCGCTTTAAACTACTTCCCTATTTTCTCCATTTCTTCTCTGTATTTTTCTCTCTGTGCATGGTAATGAGATTTATGTCATGAAAAAAATGGGTTTCATATTGAGCAGAAAGTTTTTGCTCAGGTGTAAAATATGCATTCAAATCAGTGTGTTGTTCTATTTCTTTATAAATATATCCAGTTCTGTTTTTTGTCATACCGTAAGAATATCTACATCCGTGATCTTTTTAACTTTTAGAGAGTATGCAATGAGAGACACAGTGTGAAGTTAGGAAGAAGCTCAAAACTTTGACAAAATATCAAGAAAGTAGGATAAAAGCCATCACTGTTGACATAGAGAAGGATGAACATTTGTCTAGATTAAAAAAAAAAAAAAATGAAGCTGATTGAAAGGACAAACAGATGCGGGTTGAAAGAAATCCACATTGGACGTGAACATTATCAGTTTATGGCCTGTTCTTATAAAATAGCTTGATGCCCATAATACAATAAAACACTAATCTTTAAAATGTCTGATGTTACCAGGAGAGCATGGAGCTAGTGTACAACAAGTCCAAGCCTGTGGCTGTGACTGGCATGGCCTTTCCAACAGGAGATGTGAACAACTACGTGGTTGGGAGTGAGGAAGGTGCAGTTTACACGGCATGTCGTCATGGCAGGTAAGGATTCAAACTGCTCTCTGTACGTGACATTTTCATAGTTTGAAGTTTTCTTTACAGCAACAGTAACCTAGACACATTGCCAAACGATATTCTCGTTATTAACAGCTGATCATGGAGGATAAACATAAAAAAGAAAGTCAGTAAATGTTCTGTTTCCCATTACAAAACCATACATTTCTTGTTTTGTTGATATTTATAAATGAAGGCATGATGGTTTTGTTACTGCAGACTGAGAGCCACACAATTCCAAACTATTCACCCTAATTGTTCTACCTAGGATCCTTGGGTTTGAGATTTAGGCAAATTGGAATCAGCATAGTAGTTAGCTGTAAATGAGGACCTGCTGACTGGAGAAGATCCTGTTTCAAAATCTCCATGGAGACATCAGTTAGTTCCCATGCCCCATTGTCCCTGTGGTGCACTGCACCTCTTTTAACAGTAACAAGGGAATTCTATCAATGATTGTTTGGTACATTAAAGTAACATTTAGCAAGGTCATGTAATGTTGCTTCGGTAAAGTAAATTACAATTCACCATCTTTAACATGCATGTTTGAGTAAAAAAAAAAAAAAAAAAAAACAACAATGCTATACTAGAGAGAAGAATTACAAAGTAAAATCCAACCAAAAAAGTATTAATTGCAATCGGTAAACAGATCAAGTAGGGAATGTAGTGGCCTCCACCCCATTGCTCTGCTGTTAAATTTCCTGCATTGCTCACATGAGTCAGCAACAATTAAGATAATACAAAAATGTATAAACAAAGCTGTTTTTATCCTTTACTGGAAACTGTGCATTTTGTTTCAATTTAGGAGTAGGCAAATTTGTTTTCATAAAAAAATATCCTCAATGCTTTAATATTAGAAAATATATTTTTAAAAAGTGGTATCATGAGATGTGCATATTCTTTAATAAAATAAAAACATGCTGCATAACAACTAAAACTGTTCCCATTCCCCAATATATGAAAATACATTAACACGCAGCAGAATGAAAACATGTATTCTTGCAATCGCTTTTGTGTAATAATTATTCATAGCTGAGACGAAATATATGGCTTTAAGTGATTTAACACACCACTTTCTATTTCTTTTGTTTGAAATGCTACTTCTATCATATAGTCTGCTACCGACATTGTACTGGTGTATAGAAAGAAGCCCCAGGTCTAGTTAACACATGGGGGGGTTAATCTGGTATGCACAGGCCAGTGCTTTTTTTTTTTTACAGTGTGCACATTTGTAACATATTCCTCCTTCTTTTTTTTTTTTTTTTTTTTTTTTTAGTAAGGCTGGTATTGGTGAAATGTTTGAAGGTCACCAGGGTCCTGTTACTGGCATCAACTGTCATATGGCAGTCGGCCCCATTGACTTCTCCCATCTTTTTGTCACTTCATCATTTGACTGGACCGTCAAATTGTGGACCACAAAGGTAAGACACGTTGTAAAGGCTTTAAAGTTATACAAAATAGTGAATACCGAACATTGCAGTGCAAAAAAGTCTGTAGTTTGTGCAAGTTGTTTGCAGGTAGAATAAAAATGTTTAAGGATTAGTTAAAACAGGGTCATTTGCAATTAATACTGTCAACACTAATTTAAATATAGGGCAGAGGCTGCAATAGCCAATTATAAGATGTGGGGAAATGCTTAGCTTGTTCATTTAATCTCAAAAACGTCACAAGGCAAATATTTATAAGAACATATCATAAATGAAATATCCTGGTTACTAAAAAATTTAAAAATCTGGCTTGCCTCATTACATTTGTCAAAATAGAAAAGGTGACTTTTTCACTGCCCCTTTGCTGTGGAGCATTGCACTGTAAATTGTTTAGAAATCGCATACAATACAGAATCGTAGAACTTACCAAACAGTAGTGAAAACGTAAACATGAGGCATCAACCACAGTCATATATTCAAACTGGAGTTTTTTATTTGGAAACAAATATTGTTTATATGCTGAGGTGGATCCATTCAAAGACTTTTGTACTGAAACTTACAGTTTGAAAGGTTTCAATTTTATTTAACAAACAGACCCCCCCACCTCTTGTCACCCTCATTCCAAGCGAAAATGACTAGGTGAGAAAGTCTGGATGTGACAGGGAACAGTTTACAATTGAAGGTAGAGAAAGAATACAGCTTAATGCAGTTTGTCAGGTGATGCAGATTTAATTTGAATTAAAATAGTTCTTAGTTATGTTACTGAATAAATGTTTCAGAATTTTAAAAAGTTTGTATTGTTTTAACTTGCATTAATGAACTTTGCCAGCAAATCTGAAAACTGTGCAATATATTTCTGTGCAATATATCTTTGTTGGAATGGCACCTCCCCAGTATAAGTCAATTTTCAGTCAGTTACCTATTTTAAAGTCAAGGTTTTATTTGAATTCTCATTTGATATAGAAACGTCTGTGATAAATGCATCATTAATGTGTGGCTCTAATTCCTATAAACCAAAGGAAGGGTTTTATTTTGTTGATGCAGGAGGAGATATTGGTTGTGTGATTATGTGTTTATATGTACATGCTTGTGGCTTGGCTACCAGCAGTGAACTGTGTCCAGTGTGAAGAGGAAGGAAGGAGCGTTGAGTTCTTGTCAGAGATTCAAACCCACACTGATAGGAGGGCGGAGCTGCTTGCTCAGGCACAATTCTCTGTCTCTGCCCTTTAGCCTTGGAGACAGAGGTCTGGCCTTTTTCCACCAAAAATAAAACAGATTGTGGTATTTGTAGGGTGGATCAAACTCAAGGTTATGGCAGAAAATAGCAAGGTCTTGTATTTTAAGATTGAGACCAAGGGATTAGAATAGTAAAGTTGCTACGGTGATGATGTATGGGGATATATCATGTATCAGCACTTGTTCTAATGCATACAACATGTAGCTAAAAACTGTGGTAACCTCTCAGACCAATTGATCTTATTCTACATATAAAACAGCAAGTATATTTATATACAGTTTCTTGTTACACACAACATTTAGCATGAAGTTTAGCATTAGTTACAGCTGGCACGCTAACCATATAACAGTACCGCATTGTAATATCGCTATAGATAGCACAGATCATCTTGTCATAAAACAGCTATTCTAAAACCCTGCAGCCATTTCAAATAGATTGTGTTATACCCTCACAGCCGACTTAATGTTTTAGTTACTCAATCGGCTACACACCTGTTGTACAGAGAAAACATTATTGTATATGACAGTTTGTATGTTATTGGGTGTGTGATAGCAACTATTATCTATATCACTTAGGTAACCCAATGTTCTGCAGCTTGTGCCCAGTTTGGAGCAACTGTTAGTATTTGGGGTATTTAGAAAGTCATTCAAGCTGTAAATGAACAGATAACCCCTTCAGGACTTGCTCCTTTGCCTTCAAGAAGGAATCCCAAACCTACTAGGAAGAGTAACTAAAAACCAGCGGGCCAGTAACACTTAAACGGTAACCAGTTGCATAGTTTATGCATACCCTCAAAGCTAACCGGCTGACTTGCTGATGCCCGTAATGTGCAGACGTCTGCCTTAACATATTCTTCTTTCTTCCTGTTCTCCGAGCTAGACGTTATAGTTCACAGTAAACCCCCAGACTTGTTATCAGCCCGTGTTGTTTGGTTCAGTTATCAAACTCAACCAAAAAAATTCCCTTCCTTTGAAGAAGATGTAGTCATCCTAGTGTCTCCAGACAAGGCCTGCTGTTCTACACACACCTCCAGTAACCCTAACCCTAACCCTAACCCTAACCGTAACATTGGAAAAATCTGCACTGCGATTTCTAGCTGTTGCGGATGTTCTTCATTTGGTTGTCATGTTTGCATGCATGCAGTCATGGCACTTTATTTATTAATACAAAAACAGGGGTATTGTAGAAACAATTAACAGTTCAAAGTTTCTGATTTCTCAAAGCAGGTGAGTTTAATTCTAAGCCCTATACAAAGAGCAAACTAGTCTGTTCAGTGCAAAATGCCTCTCTAGATGGCAGTCTGTGTCTGCTGTGATGCAGAATCCTTAGCACATTCCATTCACTGACTATTAATCACATATTATAGAGATGTCATCATTCTTTTCAGGTTGAATAGCAATTTGCATCAGTGGGGCAAGCTGTCCTAAATGTATGCTTCTTTTACCTGTCTGAAATTTGTTGAACAGTATTCTGATATTCTTGGGTGTCTCTCTCTCTCTCGCTCTCTCTCCTTTATTTAGTTGGCTCTCTAAACAGCTGTTACATTAAAGTTACAGTACACCTTGCAGGGCTTTCATCTCCAGGGTTTTATGACATTTAGCAAATGTGCAAAGTTTTTAATTAGACTTGCCAGACAGCCCTAGGCTGCACTAGCGCCACAAAGTCTTAATGGTCTCCCCGCCTTACAGCACAACAAACCTCTCGCCTCCTTTGAAGACAATGCCGACTATGTCTATGACGTCATGTGGTCCCCGGTGCATCCTGCAGTCTTTGCCTGTGTGGATGGAATGGGCCGTTTGGATCTCTGGAACCTGAACAATGACACGGAGGTGAGTGCTCACAAACCCTGAGGTCTGTTTGTTACCTGAGGTGTGCTGGCAATGCTTAATTGATTGATTCAGTACTCTCACTACATTTAACACAATGAGTGCATCATAAGGTAATTGTATGGACCATTAGGCATCAGAGAAAAAACAATAATGTGTTATATTGCCAATGTGTATTGTTTAATTCCATAGGTGTGCACACAGTGCCCTCCTACATAGCCTGTGCTGTGGTTTATTTCTATACTGCACATGCTTATTCCAATGACAGCATGGCTTGACTTTTAAAATGTGACTGTGTTGTTCTTCTGCTTCTGTAGTACAGAAATCTTATGCACAGTATTTCATTTTAAAGGGATTATTATCACTCTGGAAAATAAATTCAGCAGCCCATGGCATTTATATTATATAATAATTTACCAGTATATGAAAACAATTCACTTGACAGTAATTGGCAGTTTAGTGCTAATACAGTACATGTTTACAAGTCTCATTTAAAAACGATGGGGTGACAAGGCAATGCTGTAGTCTCTCCAGTAAATTCGAAACCACTTGAAGGCACTCCTCCTCTTTTGAAAATCAAACATGTCGGCTATAAATAACAGTGTGGTCAGGCAAGAAGAGACTGCTGCTAACATGGCTGGCACTGTACTGCTTGAAAGAGAAGGCTTTTGGACACTTTTGGAGGGATGCAAGGAGGGTTGGCTGCCTTCACATTCCTCCTCAATATAACATTTGTTTTTTTTTGTTGCCTTCATTGTGATGATCCTTTTAAACTAACTAATGATCATTCAACTGGTAACTTTTAGACACTTATTAAAGACCAGTACATCCATATACGTTATAACAATACCTGGAAGATGTATTGGATCTTGCCGTGCTGTTTCCTATCTCCTCAGATCACTTGAAATAGCTTTCAGTACTTTTTTGGCATTATGAACTGCATTGGGCAGCTCTGTTGTACCCAGTGGTATGTTTAATTTTTGGCTGGAGACCTGGAATTAGTATTGCTTTTCTTTCTGGTCAGGTAGCAGCAGGTGGACCTCAATTCAAGTCAATAGATGTACCTATTATTCTCACTCTTTTCCCAGAGCTGTTGTGAGCTGAGGTCAGAATCAGTGCTTGGTTGTCATCCCGTGACCTTTTCTTAACCAGGGGCCTGGTCATTCCGAACTGTCCCTCCAGCATTTTGCATAGGCCATTCATTCATTCATTCACTCATTCATTCATTCATTTTTTATGTTATAGTAACGTTGTTGTAATAATAGAAACAAAGACTTACAAACACATGTTTACATTATTTAAATAACAACCAACAAAAACAGCTCTAAAAGTATCTTTCTGTATAAGAAATAGAACAGAATTGTATTTATTTATTTGGTTATTTTTTTGACTAGTGTGTGTCTTTTATATTTTATTTAGCCTGAACTGTGATCAGGACCACAAATCTTGAAAACACACCTCGTAATAAATCTTTTGCAAATGTTTATAACAAACATGATTGTAATTAGAGAAAAGCTAACCCAAGTGCCATTCTCCTTCTCTGACAAGGTGGCAGTATTTGAATGACAGGCTGCTTCTGTTGCTGTGAGCAGCTTCTCCAGATAGAGGGTCCCTGGAAACATGTCATACTATGGAGCGTAAGATGGTTCCCAAAAAATTGGAAAGTGTTTCTTTACTGTTCATGCTTTAAAAGCTTAACTTAAAACTCAGGATTGTTTGAGCACTGCATTTTTGTTGTGTGGAGGACAGAAGACCAAAATCTTACAAAAAAGCTGAAATTGTTTTTAACTCGCTATACGTTGTGATCTTATTTATATCTAGTCACTGAACTAAAGTTATTTATTTTTCAAAAACTAGTTGAATAAACACGTGAAAACTTTGCACTACCCCTTCCGTGTTCCAGGTACCTACAGTACAGCCTATTAATCAGCCAACAGTTAATCTAGTTTTATGTGTGGAACACCTACCGAGGACACGCTTCGGCTCATTCATAGCTGCACAAGCTGTTCTCTTCACAAAAAGGGAACCACTTTGATTACTGCAGTGTCTATGGAACAGAGAGTTAAAGGATGTCTTTGACTTGTTAAAACCTCCTTTATGAGAAACAAGCTGCAATGTTCACAGCATGCAGCCTTTTGTCATTAACATAGCATTCACCATAATGCTTCTTAACGGAATTCGAAATTGCATGCTTTCAGTTTGTGTTCAGATGATTTGCGAGACCTTTTCTCTCATGCACAAGTAAAAAAAAAAAAAAAAAAAAGACGTGATTCCTAATATTGATTGTGGTTAGGTGTTTTAAATCCACGTCCTGTTGAAATCACCAGTGCTGTTCTGAGAGATTCACATCATGTTTTCTTTTTTCTTCAATTAAGCTGTCACCTCTAATCTGCGTCTAATGTACCCCATATCTAATCACACCTATATTTGTAGTATTTTTGTCATTATCATCATTAGATTATTGTATTTTACTAGGTAAAACAAAAAATCTAATAAAAGTGATGAACGGCATTAGAAACTGATCTCTGTGTGTGTGTATATATATATATATATATATATATATATATATATATATATATATATATATATATATATATACACACACACACACACACTCAACATCAAAATTGCTGTATTAAGAAGCCTAAGACGGCAGACCTTCGAGCAGCCCAAATGTTTGACATATTAACAAAACATGTCTACCGGTGGCATAATTTAATGTTACTTGCACTGTATGAGGTACCCTGACCCCTGAGCATTTAACAAACAAATTAAATCTCACGGCAGTCCGTTTGAGCGCAGGGCCCCCTAAAGGGTCGGGGCCTAGGCAGCTGGCTCTGCTTCCACCTGTGATATGGATTTCTCCATGCTGCGATAATGTCTGGAAAAGATGTTTACAAATCATATTTCAGCAGTTTGGGAGGATCTTTTAAGACTTTTGTGTTGTCTTTTCTTCCAACAGGTTAGATAACTGAGTGATAATCTCCACAGTGATTCCTACTTGAGCTGTCAAGGAAACCTTAAAACTCTATTTTTTTTTTAACTACACAGCAACAGAAAGTTAAATATCATCACTGCAGCACAATACTGCCATGAGGCAACTTGATGCCCAAATAAGACTTTCCCATAGTAAGAGCAAAGCAAATCTGATTAAGCATAGGCAAGCATTGTAAAGACCAGCAGCATATGGTAAAGCATATTCAAAAGAACATGGCAAACAATTTTCTCTGCCATGCACATCCATTCATTATATATATATATATATATATATATATATATATATATATATATATATATATATAGTCTCAAATGTGCAGTTTTAAGAAAACACGTATTTCCATTTTGAAACATGATATCCAGTACTACATCAGGTTAAAGAAATCTCTATTTGCAAGCTGCTTTTGGACTGTCTTGCACTTCCTGGGTAATTTCTCTTGGAGGGTGCATTTGTCATCACTGGCTTCTTTCCTGACAATAACCAATCAGCTGCTTCCCCTGTCGACTTACATACCTTCAGCCAGTATAATGCTTTGACCCAGAAGACACTGCTGGCGTGAAATAACCGAGGAAGTAAAGCAGTGACAAACTTCCTGGAAGGCAAGGAAAGCGAACTGAGACTTAGCGTAGTACTAGATGTCTGTTTTGAAATGTTTTCTATAACATGCATTTCTTTCAACACTCTACATTTAAGACATATGTAGCTAATGGAAATACAAAATGGGTTAGATTTATATAATTGTTTTATTTGCTGCTACAATTACTTTTACATGATGGATTCTTGTTATGTGTTTAATAGGTGCCAACTGCCAGTGTGACAATTGAGGGGGCCTCTGCTCTGAACCGGGTCCGGTGGGCAGCAACAGGTAAAGAGGTGGCAGTCGGGGATTCGGAGGGTCGAGTCTGGATCTACGATGTTGGCGAGGTAAAAAAAATAAAATAAAAAATGTTATAGGAGGCTGTGTGGTCCAGTGGTTAAAGAAACAGGCTTGTAACCAAGCCATCCCTTGTTCAAATCCCAACTGATTCAGCCATTGTGTGACCCTGAGCAAGTTACTCACCCTCCTTGTGCCATGTCTTTTGAGTGAGACTTTGTTGTAAGTGACTCTGCAGTTGATGCATAGTTCACACACCCTAATCTTGTAAAGTGCTTTGTGATGGTGGTCCACTATCAAAGGCGCTATATAAAGAAATAAACACAGGTGTATTGTGTCATCTGTTGTAATTACTCTTTGAAAATGTGTGGTGTCTTTCACATGCATAATCTTCATTTTTATTATGAATCAGACATGTTAAAGACATTTTAATTGATGGACAATATTGTAAAACCTTTTTTTATAGGATATAATGTGTTCAGGAATAGCCTGATCTGCTACTATAACTAATAATGCCAAATAAAATCTTAAGATAGTCCCTTATTTCTTTTGAAAAAATCTACTTTTAGGTAGGTATTCAGTTGGCATAAAATAATAACAACATAACATAAACTGACAATTATAATAATCATGTTGCACATGTTTAAATTTTAACCCTGAAAAATGTATAAGCACCTATAAAAAAACAACAACCCAGAAACAAATTTACACCGCAGATGTTTGAAAGGTAAAGGAACACATGTAATGCTGTACAATATTACACACACAAGCTAAGAGCTTCTTTGACAGCACAACATATTGTATTGCTTGAATGATAAATAGCTATATTATAATAGAAGTGTTTTTAATTGTTCTACTGAAAACATCATTGTAACAGTCGAACCTTTACCCTTACGTAAGTCTGGAGTGTACAATATTACCATGTGTGCCAGGATTTCTAACTGCAGAATGAACTTCCACATCTTGGTAGAGCTGGCTCCTTTGACTGGGTTTATTTCATTGTGGTTTTTTTTAAGATATTCTAATTTTAGTTTTTTGCAGTATAATTGGAGTCTGACTGCTTTAAAGTGTGGTTTAGGGTTAATGATCATGGGCGGTCATCAATTAAGCCACTAAAGTTAAAGGATTTGATGTTGTAGCATTGTGGGGGATAAAAAAAAAACTGCAGTCTGTCAGGAGGCATATTGGTAGCAAACTTTGTATATCCTACATTTTAAAGGAACCATTTTCCATGGGCTCCTTTCATCTCTGCTACACACCAGTACTTGCAAAACTGGTTTGTCATTTTCCTTTGGGATGTTATACAGAATATATACACATTTCAGTCATCAGACATGCAGGAGATAAATCATCAGGAGGCATTAGCTGAAACATGTGTCTGCTTACTGTTGTTTCATATCGTAGTTTTAAGTAATTAATCTCATAAGGCTTTTTGTATTGGCTGTATAGTTTTGTCAATATCAAATACGTCCCCCAGGTGGTTCTTTTTAAATTTTTTTATTTAGTCGTTACCAGTTATTTTTATTATTTTCTCCCAATTTAGAATGTCCAATTATTATTTAGACTCAGCTCACCGCTAGCACCCCTGCGCTGACTCGAGAGCGGTGAAGACGAACACACGCTGTGCTCTGAAACGTGTGCCGTTAAGCGTCCGCTTCTTTACACACTGCAGGCTCACCATGCAGTCACCTCAGAACTATAGCGTCGGAGGACAACGCAATGCCCCCCAGCTCTTCTTAATGTCACTGATACTGTTCCACATTGCCATGTCATACTGCTTATATATGTGCTGAGTGTGGAACAAAGTCTAGTTCATTTCTTTCATTTGCAAGGATCGGTACCACACAGAGACAACATATTAGTTATGCTTGAAATCCCTCTATGTTAGTGGTGAAATACTTGAGATGCCCTCTTTGAATTTTTATATAATTATGCCCTCTCCCACTGATGATTCTACTTGTGTGGTATAAACTCCAAGTTATATATATTATATTATAGATATATATATATATATATATATATATATATATATATAATATATTATATATATATATATATGTAAATACATACATATAATACAACACATACATACCCTATACCTACCTATATACATATATCATATATCATATACATACATATATATATATAATATATATATATATATATATATATATGTCATGTATAGTACATATATTATATATATGTGCAAGATTTCATTCTTGATTCCAGTTTAAAGAGTTTTAACAAAGTAGCAATCATTATACTTGTATTAGGCTATTGTCAACTATTAGCTATGAAAAAATGCAATACATATGTATATTCTTTACAATAACCGGAAAGAGCTTCCTTTTAAATCTGATTTTAATAACCCCTGCTTTAGTATTTAATGCTTTGGGTGGTTTTCGTGTTGGCAGATAAACTGTCTGCCAATCAGCCTCTAAGCAGATGTTATGATACGTGGCTTAATTCAATCACATGAATGTCTCCAGACTCTGAACCGCTAAAACACTCTCATATCATGATCGAGCCACCTCCATGTTTACGTGTAGGTATACGGTTTTCTCCAAAAATACTGTGGTCCACTTTTGAGGAAAAGTTCTATTTTAGTCTCATTGGACCAGAGAATATTGTTAAAGAATGCTCAGATTCCTGTTCATATTTCTTGGTAAATTTTAGAAGGTTTGTTTTATGAATGTCCTTTAAAAGTGGTGTTCATACAACTCTTCTGTGTTCAGGTGCCTTTGTACTGTTTGTACTATTATGCCTGATGCTTCTAAATCTTTCTTTAAGCCCTTGGCTTTTAGGCTTGGATTTTATTTGTTTAGGTGCTTGGACGATTCTCATACCTGCTGTACCGTAATTTTCTTTGGATGTTCACTTCTTTCAAGCATTTCAGTTTCATTTGCTCTGTGGTACTTCTTGATTATTGCTGATTGTGTATTTTAGTATTCCATATTTTGTAGCCATTCCATGTTTTGTAGCCATTTCCTTTGTTGTAGTTTGCTACGAGTGCTTTTCTTGAATGTGAATCCAACTCCTTTGTCTTGACCAACATCTGCTGTGTTTCCAAAATATTCTTCTTCAACTGACGTTGGCTTTATAAGGCAGCTTAGTTACTGTGTAATAGTTTTCAAACAATTCATTTATTTTTTAATTAGTTTTATATAATTTTCTACAGACTTTTAATGTAAAGGTGCTGATACTTTTGTCATCAACAAATATTTGAAATTGCTTAGTGCTTTTTAAATTAAATTTAATTAATTTTTTTTACAAAGATTGTTTGTTAAACTTCCAGAAATGTGTTTTTGGTTCCAATAATTGCGTATACGACTGTATGCATCAACAGTAAAGTGGTGGTACTCCAGTCAGACAAACCAACATGGAACAGATGAAGGATTTGACAATGGCTTATAAACATTAAGCCCTTTAAAAGGGCTTATAGTCTATCTGCGTAGAGCTTTGCTTACCCAGAATGTAGTCACATCACATCCTCTATGGCCACGGTATCAATCACAAGTACATTCATGTTATGAGTTGCAAGTTAACAGCCTTCTTCATGGTCTACTATCCCTCATTTGAGTACAGTTCAATAATTCAGTTAGGCTACAGTATGTTAACAGCATATTACATATTTACAATACTGTAGAAGACACTTGAATATTTCACTGTCCTCAATATTTCATGATTTTATGTGTATTCAAAAGGTACTGTAAGTGAAAGGCTGAGAAATCTTGAATATTTATTTTTTAATTACAAAATAAATCTAATTATAACGTAAATCTACAGGGGTTTACGCTGCAAGCTGCTGAAGTCTCCAGCAAAACCACAGTAGGTGGATCCTGTAATCTAAAAATTAGTAGAGACAGTACATTGATTTTCTTTTTAATGTCCAGGCTTACACAGAATTGTACATTTTAAACAGTAGGTTCTTGTTGGCCTTTTAAGTTTTATTTTCCTGTTACAAAATTATTTTTCTCTGTTCATAACAAAATATGTAACATTAAATCGAGTTTGATTGTTCAGAGCTATGAAGTTTTTAAGGATTTATATTTTGCATTGCACAAAAAAAGGGTCCTTATCTTGTAGTGAGCACAGCACTACGGTGTAGACGCAGAGCTAGTTTGTCAATTTTTCTCTGTCTTTGGATGCAGACCACATTTGTGTACTTTTTGAGGTGTGTCTGTGTTATTCAAAAAGTAGGTTTAATCAGGATTACAAATCACGAAACGGGGATTCTGCAACGTTATAAACATGTTAACTGGTTGTTGACAAATTGCTGGTAAAATGTACTAGTATACACCATTGGGAGATAAATCAGATACAAATGAAAAATCTTTATTGATTCAAAAAGGAAAATGTAATCCACCAACTGATAAAAGCAGGTTAAGCAACAAACTCAACAAAAATATATAACACACGTGGTCTACAATTTGTTTTGCCAATGGTATGAACTCTCAGGTAGGTGTTATAAAGCCTGCGTTTCTCTCCTTACAGCTTGCAGTCCCCCACGCTGAGGACTGGACTCGTTTCGCCAGGACCCTGGTGGAGATCCGCGCAAATAGAGCTGATGCTGAAGAGGAAGGAGCTGTAGAACTGTCAAACTAGTCAACTGCGAGAAGCCTGCTCCACGTTCATCAGGACCATGTTAAGTGTCAAGCTGCAAATGCTGCACCGGGTTTATTAAGCCAGTGGTTGTTTCCAGCCTGCTTTTGTCAAAACTGTCATACCTTTAAAGTGGTTCTGTACTGTATTCATTTTGTGAAAGCAAACCCCTTCTGATCGAGTGTTTGACAGTTTATAGCCAAGTCAAACGATCCGGTTCAACTGCTAGCTGTTTGCCCTTTTCCTTTAGTAACTGTGTTTAATAACTTGTATTCACAGGCAATACTGCCATGGCACTATTAAATCCATATGAGGCTGACCGTGATGATATTCAGATGTGGTAGCTACCCTGTATGGGACAGAGCCAGCACCTTTAGATGCGGTGTTTCACACTGGTATCTTACATTGTAAATGTGGATACTGTATGCACATTGATGTTTTTATTTATTGCACTGCATGAAACTTATTTATTGGAAAGCAATCAAATAATATCAGCTATACTCACGTTTACCCAATTAAAGTTATACAGTTGGAGGTATTGAAAACTTTCTTGCTGCCTATATCCCTTGTTTACCTGTATAAATGTGAATGCTTGGAAAGGGCTTGTTTTGGTTATGTGCCTATTAATGTATCGTACTTGGACCATAACTCAAATAAAGTGTCACTGTATATCAACCTATTACAACATTTGTGGCATATGACATTTCACAATGCTATAACATATACTCACTTTATTTCGTACACTTCGAGTGAAAACGACAACCCTTCATAGAAAATGTAGGTTTTAAGTATTTATTTATATAATACAATTTCATAACTCTGCTGTATGGTTACTGACTCGGTAAATGATTGTACAGGTTTTATATCTGAATTACTTTGAACCAGGATGTATTTATATGTAATTTGTGGTACAGAACACTATAATGTAAGGAATATAGTCTGCATTAACCTACATAAACAACAAATCAACACACAGTATATGAATCAGACAGGAATGTCAATAATTCAGTAGTGACTAATTAAAAAGAAACAAAAGAAACGTTTACTTATATCAGCAATGACATAATAGCAACTTTTCAGTTTTAACACACGTTTTTCAACTTCTCATTTCATATGCTTGCAGTGTTTGGCATTATTGACAGGCTTTAGTTTTAGCTGGGGGGGAGGGGGGGGTCAAGTATGTTTCAGAACTTGCTGTGTTGCTTGGAAGTTCATGTTAGGTTCAAAGCACTTTTTTTCTCTGAAAAAAATACAACTTGAAAGGGTTTTAATTATAAACAAAAAATGGATAACAAGAATTATTTTACAGGGTCTGTGCATAATTAGAATGGAAAGAAACCATGCTATTGTTTTTACACTCCCCCCAGCTGTGCCCAGTCTTTCAAAATCATAAAACGACTACTGCAGGACAAACAAGAATGAATGTTCCGGTCCAGCATTTGGTGAGGTGAGTGGACGGTAACCAGCATTGCATGTGTGGAAATGTTGCATATTCCCACAAATAAAACGATAGAGGAGGAAGAACCATCAGGATATCTGATATAAATCGATAACCCTCTTCCTTGTGCCTCTGCCTCACCACACAGACAAAATTGAGAATACAGAATTAAATGTAGCCAATCTCGCTTGATCATCCACTGAACATGTGCAATACAATATCACTCCAAGGATCCTTAACAAAGTGGTGGACTGAAGAAACAGAACATGACCTTACTATCCATCACTGAATCCTGTATCCTGTACCCCTTGGAAGAGCTGGGCAGCAATTTGGTTAACAGTTTTGATTGCTTCATTGGGCATGTGAGGAGAGGCCAGAAGATGGTGGAGCAGATGCTGGAGAGAAATAGTTTGAAGCCATAGAGAACGATCCAGAGTAGCGTGCAAGCAGAGGGCATGTATGCAGATTGAGAGAGGGCATGTACGAGCCGGGACCAAGTGTGCAGCCAAGCCAACAGCTGGCAGTCCAGGGCAGGCGCGTATCCAGATTGAGAGCGGGCGGGCCAGAGACTGGTTAGAAGCGTACAGCCAGGCTGACGGCATGCAGGGCGAGGGCAGTTACACAGCTATCCATTGACCAAATGGTGCTTGTAAGTGCCAGAAGACCAAATGGTGCTTGTCAGCTCCAAAGCAATTGAGCAAAGAAAAGAAAAAAGGCTACTACTACTAAAAAAAAAAAAATGTAAACTGCTACTTCTAAAAATAAATTGCAACCATGGAAAATGGTGCATCAAATATAAACTTGGAAAATACTACTACTACTACTACATAATCTACATAGCAGTTATTTTAAAATAAACCTTTTCATTCAACACATATTTTCCCCCAAAATCAACAGAGAATCATCTCTGAAGCAGCTCATAGGTGAGCAGCGTGACATCGAACTGGGGCGAGGAGCGGCACACACAAGCTTCAAGAGCAAATAAAACAAGAACCCATAACGCACAGGGTTTAAAATGCTCTCTGTTAATACTGTTTGAAAGGGCAGAGGCAGAGCTTCAGTTTTGACTTCTGAACTTCTGTTTATCATTTATCTGCATTTCTGCATGATCCACATCAACTGTCATACCTCAAAAAAGCCCTCGGGCCGCCTTCTTGAAAAATCGTGCGGAAGCAGTAAATCACTCCAGTGTAAGAGGTCCAGCAGGAATGGCCACTTGTAACATGGTCTTGATAACATCAGATGGTGTCACCAAAGAGGCTGCAGGCATGCCTGAGGGAAAAAAATCAGTCATCATTTTACTGCTTTTCATTTACAGTAAAAAAAAAAAAAAAAAAAAGGTTTCTAGCAATAGAACTCCCCGATTACAGGGCATTACCATACCATCGCGAGCAAGGGAACTACTGTACAGACGGCCAAGAGATATTAATAGATACTGGTTAAATATGTTACCATAGCTATTCTGTAAACACATGACAAACTCCCCTATAACAACTGGAACAATTCTTCATCAGTCCCTTTATCCAAATTATTGGTTTGTTTATTTAACCAGGAGATTTACATATTGAGACAGAGGCAGCACTTACAAGGGGATCCTGGAAAACAAAAAAGGGCAAATACAATAAAAGCAACACAATAAAAAACACGTGTGGTTAAAACTTAGACGGCAGCGTACAGATATCTTCGAATAGAATAAGTAGTACATGTCTGTTTTCTAATGTGGACTGGAGGTAAAGCATTGGCAGGAGGTTCTAAGCAAATCCCAAAATACAATATTTACAGCTGTCACGCTCAGAAAGGTTTGAAGACATCTGTGAATGCAATCCTTGATTTAATCCAAGTCTGTACCCTACAATACCAACCATACCAAAAATCACACATTCCACAATTGCTCACTAATGGCCAACATCCTCACAATAGTTTTACAATGATGATTTAAATGTACACTGGCAGTCAATCAATAACAAACAGAGCAAATCCTCCATTACCAATACGGCAATAATTTTCACTTTACTATCAGTCCAAACCATGGCAGTCTGTGCTCAGACTTTAAAAAATCTCCTCCAAAAATGTCTTGCGCCACTTTTATTACTTTTTCAACTTGTGCTTCGTCCAAACCAAGATGGTGAGATGAAAGATGCAAAAATCTCATTGAAAATTTTAAAACTTATTCATTTGGCTGTATGTTAGGGCCAAGATACTGTGGTTTGGCAGCAGTCAGTGGTGTCTCTTTCGAACAGCAATTTTGTTATGTACATATTTGTCACTGAACAAGGAAAAACACATTCAAATAAAAAAAGGGCTCTTCTACACTAAAATTCACATTTAAAAAAACAGCAAAAAATACATTATGGATATGTGCAACATTAATTCTGAAATCTTTCAGTTCAGTGGTTTGTGTTTTGTAGGCTCTTTTTGGTATTCTCCACTAGCTGCTAGGTCATATATAAAACACTGGCAGAGAGGCTTAGGCAGCCACAGTGGAGACAGTGGTCACAGCTACTAAAGAGTATGTGGGAGCTTACCAGCCAAGGATTCCACCAGGAGCAGACTCCCAGGGCCTACTCGTCCATCCTCATCAGCAAAAGCTGCTTTAATGTGAGCGTAACAAGGGAAGTAAATGGCAGAGAAAAGGACGTCATGCAAAAAGCAGGCCTTTGCACACTGGGTAGGAAAGAATACACACATTAAATTAGGAGCACATGGAATAGGAACGCATTGAATAACAAGCCTGTCCCACAGGCCTGGAGGAAAAAGGTGCACGCTAAACTATAGGCAAAGCAGACCAATTTAGAAATGCAATACTGCTATTTAATCTCCCCTCTGTCACCCTGAAATGTTTAATAAAACCAACAATTTAGCTGGATTCTATCTAGTATAAAAGAATAGAATATTTAAGAAAAAAATGTAACCTTTTTATACAGTGCAAAACAATTTAAACTAATACAGCTAGTTTCACAGGACCCCGATTAGCACTAATATTTGCGAGAGCTGAGTCTGCATGAACTGATAATATCTACTCTCATGTAATGGAAATCAAGAAGATCTGGATACGTCCAGTAACTGTTGTGAATAGTGCAGCTGGCAATGAAGGAAAGACCTTGTGACAGCCTGGAGAGACAGCTGACATGAGGAAAGACACCCCATTGGGGCTGGCAAGGGTTGGCTACCCTAGCTGGCAGGATCTGTGTTTTCAAATGGAACAGGATGCTGAAGACACCCCCCCAAGGCTTCTAAGAAATTAAAGAGAAAAATACCCCTAGCGTCTGCGAGAGATGGGGCGGAAGATGACTCAAGGTTTGACAACACGGTTAATGACTTAGGAAAAGAATGGATATGAGAAAGGAAAGTATTTTGCAAAGGACTAACTCAAGATCCACAGTTAGCAAAGACAAGGAGCTCCAGGTTTGTGTCTGTGGCTGGAGCAAAGTGACAATTGTCAGGGGATTGAAGATTCATCAAGGGAGAATGAAATGCTTGAGGGAGACGGGACAAGGGCCTTGCATTGATCAGTACTTTTTATGAAGTCAGTTGAATGAAATTCAGCGACAGGAAGTATACCACAGTTTGCAGAATATCAGCAACCCTGTCACAGATGAGGGGAGGACATAAACACAACTAGCGATGACCCTAATGATCCCTGTGAACCCAGTCAGATGAACCAGCATAAGAGAGAAAAGAACCATAAAAGACAAGGCTGCAACACTGCGCAGAGCTGAGCTCCTACGGAAACGCTGCAAAAAGGAGCATGGGAGAACTAACTTTTATAAAGACCCATTCAAATCTGCAAAAAAAAGTTATTCACCAGGGAGAAAATTGACACACTAAACGCAACTAAGTCTGAGCTGGAGAGATAGCTAGAGGAAACGCACACCGATTAAAAATCAATTCCTTCAGACATCCCACCTATCAACCCACCAGAATACCAAAAAAAGTAGACCAAGCTGTGAAAAAAGAAAAGGCGTTCTTTATAACCAAAGAAAAAGATTCTAGTATCGAGCAGTTTTTGTCCTATTTCCCTGTTAAACATGGAAGGCAAGATTTTCTTCAGCATTGTTGCTCAGATTGTCAGCTTACCTATTGAAGAACTGCTTCATTGACACTTTTCAGTACAAAAAGCCAGTATTCAGGGGCTCACGAGTGGCGCATCCAGTAAAGGTGCTCTGCGTGAGTGCAGGATGCGCCCTATAGCCTGGACATCACTGGTTCAAATCTGGTCAATTCCATGCCGACTGTGGACAGGAGTTCCCAGGGGGCAGCGGAGCGTCACGAGAGGGAGGGGAGCTTAGTTCAGCAAGGGTGTCTCAGCTCACTGCACACCAGCAACCCCTGAAGTCTGGCCAGGCACCTGCGGCCTTGCCTGTTAGCTGTCCGGGAACTGCGTTGTCCTCCGGCACTGTAGCTCCTGGAAGGTGAATCCACAGTGTGTAAAGCAGTCGGCTGACATCACACACTTCAGAGGACGGCATGTGTTCGTCTTTGCACTCCCAAGTCAGCGCAGAAAGCCGGTATTCCAGGTCTCCCAGGATGCTTAGAACACATCAGATTCAAACAGCTAAAAAGGAGAGGAAGGAGTTCCATATGACATTCTTGGATTTAGCTAATGCATATGGTTCAGTACCACATGAGCTTCAGTGGGCAGCATTTGATTTTTTTCAGAGTACTGAGGAAAATAACAAACTTCAGAGATTTGCAATTTAATTTTTCAACTTCAAAATTCACCACTACATGGCAATGTCTAGAAATTGGAATAATGGCAGGATGCCCTGTTTTTTTTATTGGCTTTTACCATGGCAATGGAAGTAATTATTATGGCATCAAAATGGGTAGTGGGAGGAGAACGCTTGGCTTCTGGAATGTGACTGCCACCAGTTAGCGCATACATGAATGACATGACTACAACAGTAGCCTGCACTAATCGATTATTGGGCAAGCAATAGCATTGAATGGGCACAAACGCAATTCAAGCCCACCAAGTCAAGGAGCATCTGTATATTTAAAGGTAAAGTAGTGGATAAGAGTTCTACATTAACGGTGAGGCAATATTGACAGTGTCTGAGAAGCCTGTGAAAAGTCTTCGGAGATGGTATGATGGGGACATAAAGGTCATAGTTCGTGTGGGAGAAGTTAGACAACAAGCAGTACAAGGATTGAAGAGCAAATACAGCAGCACTTTACCAGGCAAACTTAAACTCTCTTGCTTTCAGTTTGGTCTTCTGCCAAGGCTGCTGTGGCCACTGACTTTGACAACAGCTGAGAAGCTGGAAGCTTTAATCAGTTCACACGTCAAGAAATGGTTGGCAGTTACACGCTGCATCAGCAGTGGGACTGTATGGTAAAGGAATACTGCAGCTACCAATCTCTGCTCTAACCGAGGAGTGCCAAGGTCCAACTGGAAATGACATTAGTAGATTCACGCAACAAATGTGTGAGGGAGGCAGCACCTGTGTTGAAAACTGGAAGAAAGTGGGCGGTAAAGTAAGCTGTGGAAAATGCAAAGGCTGCCCTTTGTGTCAGTGATATCATGGGGCAAGTACAGCATGGAAGAGGAGGCCTTGGTCTCAGTTCAGCTCCGTCCAGGACAACTGGAAGCTGCTAGAGACTGGAAAATGCTGGCAGATGTTGGATAACAGCTTATTTTCCTACCTGAGATTGCCACCAGCAGAGAGAAACAGCAACTGGCTCTGGTTGAGAAAAGATTCTGGTTGGGGACCTCAAGCACAGTAGATAAAAAAAAAAAAAAAATGTTGATGTAAAGTAAGGTAAGAAAGCTGGGCTTAGCTGAGTGGGGGTCGGAGGGGGGGTGATGCTGGGATGCCAGAATCACTGTCAAGCTCTCTTAAGGTATAGTGGGCTAGTCGACGAAACACCAAGGATGGAAGGTGCCCACTTGAAGACCCCAGAGAAGTACCCTACTCAGCACAGGTCCCTAGTTGTTTTTTTCCTGAAAAAGCAGAGAAAAGCTTTCAATGGCAGAGTGGGAGTGGGGCAGGGCTGAGTGTCCTGTTGATATGCAGTGAATTTTAACCCTTTGCAGTCCATTTATTCAGAGCTTGTCAGGCATGTCAGGTTCAATTTATTTTCACGCGTGCTGTTTATTTTACACATGCATTTCATTCTCAGAGTAAAACAGGTTTAAAAGGCATTGAATCACAAAAGGATAAAATTGTAATGTCGGACCTGGTCTGACATAGGATTGCAAAGGGTTAAACCTGTTTTACTGTGAAAAAAATTACTTTTAAACAGCATGTATACAATAAACAGCTTGTGTGAAAATAAATTGGACCTGATGTACCTGACAGGCGCTGAATAAATGAACCACAAAGGGTTAATCTCCTTGTGCTCCATCCTGAGATGTTAAATAAATGTCCTATTGTAAGTGACTCTGCATATAATGCAAAGCTCACAGCCTACCTCTGTAGGTGGTAGGTGATGGTGGTCCACTATGAAAGGTGCTATATAAAAATAGACATTATTATTATTATTATTTTTATTATTATTATTATTATTATTATTATTATTATTAATAAAATTTTAAATAGTGTTGTGATAAGATTTATTTTCTTATTTATTTATTTCAGTCATAAAAAAACAACATTTATATAAGCATGTGAATGAAACACACTTTCAACACCTCTCCCAGGATGATTATCATTTAAGATTCCTCTGAAACTGACTGTTGGCATGAACAAGATCTAGTTTCATCATAATCCTTATGGCACGGATCCAGGTAACTAAAATAAATATGTTTCCTTCATCTTAATGTTAACTTTTGTGGAGTTCAGGGGGCATGAGCCAGGGCTTCGTTCCTTCCTAATTTCACCTGTCTATCGTCATTGACTCTCTATGTAAACCCAGTCACAGCTCAACTCTTTCTCTTTTTGTATGGGCAAAAAAGCATAACGAGAGAGAGAGGAGAGAGAGAGAGAGAGAGAGAGAGAGAGAGAGAGAGAGAGAGAGAGAGAGAGAGAGAGAGAGAGAGAGAGAATGAATATGAACTCAATTATCATGAGTGAAACCTTGCCTGTCTGACATTCCTGATTCCATTTTTGACTCCTGAACCTTTGACTGCCTGATCCAGCCTTGACCCCTTTTTTCATATGACTTCCCGGTTTGGTTTTGACCTTGCAGCACGACTACCCGACCCAACTTTGAAAACTCACAGCACGACTTCCTGACTTGATTACCGAACTAAGAACGGATCCAATTCCAAGCCTGGATCTACCTACCTCTTCCGACCCCAAGAATCCACAAAACATCCTGATCCTTCCCAGCCACGCTTTCTTTAAGAGCTGGCCCGTAGCCAGACTTTTAAAAGCCTTTATTGATAAAGGGATCCAAATCCCATCTGGAAGCAATCGGACCGCATTATTTTTACTCTCAGCAAAGCCCATTTTCTTCACTCGCTGCCCTGAAAAAGATTAAACAAGTCTACAGATCTGAAGGGACTAAATGTATATGTACTACATAGTACTTAAATATGTATTATGTATTTAAAACATTAATGTGATTCATTTTTTCTTTTTTTTTTTTTTTTTTTAATTATCTGAAAAGATCCAGGTACCCGGTTCTGGGTTTTCTATCTGTCCCGACCTCTAGTTTTAAATGAAGTGGAGTGTGCTTAAGACAGACCACATTTAACTACAAGTTAATCACTGTAAATCAGTCCAGACCATTTAGAGGTGGTTAGGTAGATGTGCTATGAATGTCAATGTGCTTGTGCATGTATAAATACACACACACACACACACACACACACACACACACACACACACACACACACATACACAAATACATGCAACAGATACCTGCTGTATCGCTTTCTGCAAGCCACTCTTTTGACTGCTTGTGAAAACAACTTGTTGAAAATGTAAAGATTTCATTAATACCTCTTTTAAAAACAGGACAGCTCAACTGCTTGAACTAATTCCATCTGCCAGGGAAAAAGGTCTGTCAGGCAAATAATTGATTAAATGCTCATCTACCTTGAACTGTGATCCTGGTCAAATCTGCTACAACTTGGGCTACAACCCTCCAATCAGTATAATAGGTCTAAATCCCTTAATCTTCTATCTCACTTTAACAAAGAGATTCAACAATGATGGCAAAACACAGCCTTCAGGTTGCAGGATGAGTCCAGCATAGTTGAGTCAGGGCAAGTTCTTTTGCATTGTAATTCCAATTTACACCAGCAATAGCAGCAAATAAGGCCCTAAACAAATTATATTCACTAGAAAGGTTGGGTAATTACGTTCACAAAGACATCTCTGTCTCGGGTTGGGCATGAGGAGCCGGTAGGTCTGGGAGACGCAGGATAAACTTTGTCTCCTGCCGTGTGCATTGTCTGTGTAGAGGAAAGAAGACAGACTGGGGAGGTACCGGATTCCACATTTTTACAGAGCAGAAATGCACCTTGTCTGTTGAGACTTCATTATACTTGCGGCACTTTTTTTTTTTTTTTAGGGTGTAGGAACAGTAAGAGGTTTAATAAATACCTAGTCCTCTCTACTTTAATTACACAGACAATGTCAGGCAATCCTTCAAATGATGTGCAAACCACTGGTATATATCCTCCAGTTACCTGAAGTATTTTTTAGACTCACAGAGAACTATATTATTTTATAGTATCTTGTTTTATTCTGGTAGTTAAATAGTGATATGCTTTTTTACTCTCTGAAAGAGATACAAACATGGTTCAGCTAATGAGGACAATTTAGGGTGTAATAATTTAATTTAGAGTTGATTATTTTTACCATTTAAAATCGGATTTGACCTGGTTATCAAACTTTAAAATGACAAAAGTAACCATTAGACGCATACCAAGGATTTTAAATATTAAATTGGGGATTCAACATATGTTTTTAATTTTCTTTGTCCTACAAATGTAGTAAGTTTGTGCTCATAACTTCGCAAAGCACAACATAAATGCATGTTAACACTCAAATAGGTTTCTTAACTATTTTCTGCATTTTAATTAGAATTTGCAAATCTGTCGCTTGAAAAGATCAAACCAAAGAAAATGTCTTTTTTTTTTCCAGTGCTTTTTATACTCACTACACTCCAGCAATTCCACACCCTTAAAATGTTTATGCTAAATATGTGTTGAGTTCATTATCTTTGCTTCCAGCCTTTCCAACCTCAGGAATGTAGAATATCTACCACACTCAGTGAGTTTGATTCAGTCTTAAATGGCTGCCCCAAGCACTGCTAAAACCCAATTTACAGGGGTGCCACACAATAGGACCAGCACTGCTTAAAAACCCAATAAATTAGCAAATCAATTCAGTAGAGACATATCATTCACTGGCGTCTATTTGGGGCTGGTCTGTATGCTCTGGCATGCTGTTAACACATTGTTATGTAACTAGAGCTATTAGAAACTATATACTAGAAGTAGGATCACACGGTCTAAGCAAGCTGTCCCCATTATACGCTACAGCTGATAAATCAAGGAACGATAGCAAGGTTTCCATTACATCTTTATCAATTCCTAACATGTGGGAGAACTTATCATGGCAATGTATTAAAGGGGTTAGCAAATCTGGCATCAATTTTCATGGGGACAAACCACTACGCATATCTAATTCTGTTTAGGTAGCTTAATATCTATCCACTTAATGGGCAGTAGTCTGTGATGATACACATTGAACAGACAAAGGCTTTTAATGCAGTGTCAACATAAAACTTTTCATTTTTGAGCCTCATATATTTTATCCGGCATTTTTTTCTACACGGAACAAACACACACACACACACACACTGCTGCTACATTTTAGAATGGTCCAATCAACTGAATTATCAGATGTGTTAGATGACAGACCAGCATTCCTCCTTTTTGTCTCTTTCAGAGAGTAAAAAAACAGCCTGTTTCAAAAACCCAGTCAGGTGCACAAGGTAAACACTAGGTGGCCTCCATAAACTGTGCATTTCATTTTCTCGGGATTCCGAGGACCTGACCCTTTTAACTTTGCACCATTCTGCTGCATGTTGACAATTCCTTCTTTTGTACTGGGCATCCTTTTCACAGAAGAAACTGAACTCCAGCAGTGACGACCTGGGCCTAATCAGCATTGAAACATAATTATAGAACACACACAGTCTGGAGTAAACACCAGTACAACCAACTGATTGTGGTTGCAGAATCTCAAAATGCATTTATCTTTGATAACCCAGTATTACTCAGAGTATTTTAGATGGTTCCTAATGGAGTATCTGGATTGGTGAATGAGAGATCACAAGTTTATTTAAAAGCACAACCATTACTGTGGATTAAAAGTTGATCTGCATCAAACAATAGCCAGGCGGAGATCTTTTATTTTTTGTTTAGCAGCGGATGATTGGCAAACAGCCTTTAAGGTTTATAATACCTTGTAAAGCCCAAAGAATCCCAGATCCCATATGATAGACAGCGCACTGACCCGAGGACCAGTAGTGATCTCTCTAGCCACATAATCAGATCTTTACAATCTCCAGAGTGTTGGTGAAACTCACCTGGGAGCCTCCAGCCTAAACAAGACACAATTTGATATTTTAGTTCCTCTGCAAAATAAAAACAAGAAAATTGTGTTTTTAAAACATGGTTTATTTTAGGCATTTGTTTTTTTGGGACCGACAAACACTTCTAACTGTTTTACTGTGAAAAAAAAAGAAGGATATTTTTGGTCACCCTGTCTTCAGTACTAAGCAAAGCTCTCCAAAAAAAAGGACAAAAGGATTAGGAACTTTTGTATAGTAAAGGCCCAAACTGAGTTAAGAAAAATTGTCTTGCTGCTGCACGTTTTATCATACTGCCATTTAGAATAGTTAACACTCCTTATGAGGTCCAGCTAGATAGCTTACTTGATTGGCATTTTAAAAATCATAAATGTAAAGAAAACTGGTGAATATGTATTTACAGTTTAGCTCGAATTTCTTGTTCCACTGTTCCTGTTGCCATTAGTTATGGTCTAGATGTGATTTTGCATGCACAGAACTGCAAAGCCCCATTAGATAGGAATCCGCTTCCACTGCTTTCTATACAAGTCCATTTTAAACCCCCTAATTCTGTGGTCTGAATAATACATTGTTTGGGTATTTATAACTAGCCAGTTGTTATTAATGAATTCCCAAAGCTCCAGCTATACTCATTTCCAACTCATTTCAGTACTTGCTACCATATTTCTAAAGGATAGATTTAATCTCAAAATTGAAAAAAAATTGTGGCAATGAAAGTATTTCAAATGAAATTAAAGTAGCAATTAGAAGGAGGGGCTACTTTCAGCATAACACGTTCACTGTTATTTTTGTTTCAAAGAAACTGCAGGTCCAGAGTTTTTGAGTTACTTAACGTGAACATTTAAAACAGGGAGGCATCATGGTCTAACACCCCTTAACTGGAGTATGAAAATATTGTGTTAAAACCATGGTGTATTTAGACACAGGTCATAATAAGTGGCCAAACGGGTAATATAACTATTTCTACAGAGAATTGTATGGATCTCACAATACCGTTAGTGTTTAAAGAGTACAAAGGAGTACAAAGTCAACACTGCCTCTGAAAGGTTTTGGATGAAGTCATAACCTATAAGAATAAAGCTCAAATGGATTAAATGATTTGCAAAGATTGGCTTTCTAATTTACAACTAACTATTCCAGTCAGATAATAATAATAATAATAATAATAATAATAATAATAATAATAATAATAATAATAATAATAATAATATATCTTTATTTTTATATAGCACCTTTCATAGTGGCCCACCATCACAAAGTGCTTTACAGAGGTAGGCTATACAGAGTGCTATACAGAGTTATATGCAGAGTCACTTACAATAGGAGATATGGATGAAAATACTGTATTTCTCATTTTTTTTAATCGTGATAAGAGGCAAGGAATAACTACGTTGTTCTGTAGAACTTTTGTTTCAGTAGATATAGGCAAGAAAATCATAGATTTATTTAATTCCGGTTTTAAATATTGTTTGCTCATGTTTTAAAATGAAGTCCATCCATTTTAGGAAATGTGCAGGCTCATCTGAGGAGCTCTCTCATGCCCATTATTGCTTATTAGCAAAATCAGTTAAAGAAAAACAAAAGTGATTTATTAGTAAATCAACACATTGTTTTCTGTTACCACGAGGAACAAGTAAAATTAAAACATAACATAACAGTGAATGGGTTATGAAAAGTTCTGAAATTATGCCAGTAAAGTACTCAACACTTTTGGTCATTTCAAAACGTCATGGAGTAAGGTTCCTGTGCAAACAGTGAACGGTTCTAAACAGAAGCCGAGTATTCACAGTATTTGTAATAAAACAGTTTACCAAACAGATGGCAGTTTGTTAAATTAAGAGCAGCTTTGGTTACAAGTGCTGAAGTTACTCATGAGTGATAATTCCCAGTAATTACAATGTGAGGGGAGCACTCCCGGGGGTTAAAAGTCAATATCTAGTAATGCTTGGCTGACTTGTGGAGTGGGGCCGCTCACCTGATACCTGCTTAAGGCAGATATACGGGGTGCCTTGTACTGCAACTGAATACACTCATACATACGTACAGAGATAAACAAAAGCTTTGTGCCGGCACATTATCTATCCTTCATTAACAACCACTTACACTTTTATAGGTACAAACGGCATAAAAAAGGGCCTTCGGGTGAATGTGTTTTTTTTTTTTTTTTTATTTTTTTTTTTTAAATTAAAAACCCAGAATGAACTTGAATTAATTGCACTACATTAATATATTGAATACTGCATCTGAAATAGCAGGGAAAAAAATACAATTATATATACGTACACACATACATAAGAACCTCATTTAACTACATCCGGTATATCTGCGACTTCAATTATCCACAGCTCTCTGATGAGTTTTATCTCTGAAATACAGTACATTATTGCCAATGTAGACTTAATGCCCGCGGTCCACACACACACACATACACACATACAAAGACGCACGTGTCAGTCTGACCTGTCGAGTCGACGTCAAGACAGCAGTGCTTCATGTCTTGGTATGAACAGCAGAAGGATTATGTAAAATTAGTTCTCCTGAGGCAGTTACTTCAAACCAGCAAACATATTTTGCCTCACTGAAACAAAAGACTATGACAGACTTTGTCCAGGCTTAAAAGAACGACTGTTTAAAAAAGCTGTTACAAAAAAGCAAAACACTTCTGTTGGTACGTATTTTGTTGAAAATGTAAGTTTAAATTACACAGCAGTATATATATATATATATATATATATATATATTATATATATATATCTATATTATTATATATATATATATAAATAAAAAAACATATATTGTCTTTTTTGAAAAACTTAGGGAAGCAGGATTCCACATGTATGTAATTTTTTTCTAAAAACGATCCTATCAGTCACAAAAGTAAACTTATTTAAAAAAAAAAAAAGTTCTGTCTTTGTAATATATTGCATTAAATACATCTCCAGTAAATGCTAATTTGCCTTACATTACTAGTTTCTGTATTATATTCATGGATTCTAGTCACACGCAATGACACCCTATTTATCCTTATGATTTACAGCCACATTTTTGGAAGGCATATCTATATAATAAATACAATATTCTGTGTTTGGAGATAGTCAGGATGCTTTACATTGCTGTGGCAAGGGGATCAGTAAGAATACAGGACTAAATGGCTGCTAAAAAGACATTGTTGGATGTTTTTTCAGGTGGAAAATAAAGAAAGGAAAGTTTTTATTGAAGACCAAGTATTTGTACAGTAGTTCAAAGTAACATTAGTTAAAAAGCCTGTAGTTAGTGCCTACCCCATAAGTTAGCATTAAAGTATGTACAGTACACCATATTTATTGAAAGTACGAAGGCTTTCAAGGGAATGTTGCATTTTATTCACAGTATTAAACTGAAGAGTAAAATTGGTAAATTTAAATTGGTAAGATTAAAACCACTGCTTTGTACACCAATTATATAGAGAAGCTTGGGCCCCAATACCTAAAGATAATCTGAACTCTGATTGGCTGAGCTAGAGGGATATAATTAACCAATAGAACCAGAAGAAGCGAGCTTTACTGTCTGGTAAGGCCCACCTCATGCCGTTAAATGTCCTGAGCCGAAGGCTAGTTAAAATATAACATTGAAAGTTTATCTGTTTGTTTTTTTCATGATTTTTTATGCACCACTAGTTTTTGTTGCTAATGAATAGAAACGTTCCCCTCAATATTCCATGAGTAATGCGGTTTGCTCAGAATTCCATCTGTGGTTTTCAAGCCTTCAGGCTTTGGTATCCCAGTTCCAATAGCCTAAATAATACCTCAGTACTAAATACTAAACCTCAATACTAAACCAAAAATCTTCTGCTTACATGGAAATGTTCTTCAGTTCAGGTATCTCGTACAGAATAGCGAACATGGTTTGTGAACTGTTTGTAAAACATGTAAAAAAATACAAGTACAGCTAACTTTTTTTTAAATTCGTATTTGAGTGCAGGTTTGTGTATTTGTGTAGGTTTCAATATTTAAGTTAGTGTTAGGTCCTAAAATACACGAAACAAAAAAAATGTTTATGTAATTACAAATATCTAGTAGTCTTCATGTCTTAATGCTGATCACGCTGTTCATTTACTAACTTGATCACAGTGTGCTCAAAGTTTATTCAAGCCTCTTTCTTGGCTTTGTTAAGAGTCTAAGAGAGCACCGTCCTGTGTTTTTTCTGTGATATGCTGAAATTACATTGCTGAAAGCAATCAGACTGTGTCCCGTTGTTTGATTTCTTCAACTCGTCATTCATTGGTTTGGAACGGTGATTAAGCATAGTTTGAAAAGATAACATTCACGTCTACCAGAGATTAAGGACCTTGTATTGACCAATCAGGTTTAAGGAAATCTCAGATCCATTTTTTTATCCCCAGTATATGCCCGTAGAATGTTTGTAACCGCATGTCACAAAGACGGCCAAGTGGGCGGCGTCAGAACCAGGAAAAGGAATGAAATACACAAAACACAGGACGGATGAAATGAAATGATGAAGACGCCTGTTGGCGCCGGTTTAATACAAAATAAAAGGTTTAAACAAACACGAAAACACAGGACACGGCACTCTACGCCAAAATAAATAGACAAACAAAAACAGACTAAACTTAACAAAACGGTGCACGGACAGACACACTGACAAACACGGTGAGCAGATACTTTCTTTTATTAATATTATTATTATTACTACTATACTTATTTCCTCCGTCTCCAATCCCGTTCTCCGCTCACCGAACACCCAACCCCAGTATGTGACAACGTGCATCTATATATACTATTGTGCTGGGATTCAATTACCAATTAATTATTCACTTGAATCCCAGCACGTGAATTAATAAAGTGCAATTCCCCGTGCTCACATATTACTACATTTTACTTGCACGTGAAGTGCTGTGCAATCCTCGTGCCTAAATACACATATACATTTTTAAACACTCGTGTTACACAGACCCGTTTATATCCCGTGTACCAATGTCTATACACCAACATTTAAACACACCACACGCAACACATAACAGATAATACACAGGGGCGGGCACTTTGTTACACCGCATCACAAAAACAATATCACACCACCAGTGTTATCTGTAACAAACTGTCAATTGAAGAATGGGCAAGTTAAAACTTTTCAGAAAATAATACAAGCACCATGGAGATGCTGGAAAATCAGTTCAGAGAGGAGTATTGCTGACAAACCGAAAAACCTACTCCCACTAGCAAGGTGGTCAAATGTATTTTTAGATTTAAATAGAAAAAAAATCTAAATTGATTTTATTAAAATCAGTTTTATCTAACAAAGGATATCTGAAACAACAAAATATAAAAACAAACAAAAAAAAAAGCCATTTAAATGTGCAAAGATCAGCTCTTTATCTAACTGGAAATCCATCTTGGATTTACAGTGCATGCTAAAGTAACTTTGCATTTCAATAGTTAAAAAATAAAAATAAAAATGATTGTATTAAAATAGCATAACAAGAAAGTGAACCTGTGCTGCATTGTTTTGGTAAAATAGCAAATCTTTGACTTGGTTGAACAATATGTGCTTCTAAAAACACCCTCTCTCACTGCAAACCAGTGCATAAATCAGTACTGCAATAAAACACATATGAGTCATTTAAAAGGGTTCTGTGTTATTTATGATCATTAAATGTATGAGGCGCCCTGATGATCCAAACTGCCCCATCTAGTCACTGGAGAAATATATAATGAAATGTCAGAAGAATCTGCCAGCTTTCTATCTTTATCCACGAACCAGACTACATCCAACCAGTACATGGGCCATAAAAATAGCTGGTATTGTTGCAGGTCATTAAAAAAATGTAATTGGTAAGATTAAAAACGCTGCTTTGAACACTCATTTTATAGAGAAGCTTTAGCCCCATTACCCAAACGGTCCATAATGGCTGGTAAAGCCCTCTGTGTCAGGTCATATTGCTTACGTATACATATATAATTATAAAAATAAGGAAATATCTGTACCATATAGGACCATTACTATTCTGATATAAACATAACTTGTAATCATTTTATTTTCTTTCTTTTCAAATGCTAGATACAATCTGTAACAATCCAGCATTTGAGACAGGGTCCTGTAACTGGAAGATAAGCACTCTGCCAACCTCTCTGGCTGTAAGCCATGGAAGTTCTTACCAAATAATCATTAAGTCTTGGCAAGTTTAAAAGATCTAATTCAGAACTACCAATTTAACAGAGACTCGTATAAGGGCACTGTGCCATTGGAGTCAGGCCAAGTCCTTGGTCGAGGTTTTAAGAGGTCTACTGCTCTGTTAATACTGCCTCGCTTTCAATGCAGGCCAGCAGTGATTTTCCAATTCTATTCCTTGTGCCTCATTTCCTGAAATATTGCAGCACTGTGGCTGTCTGACAAACGATTTTCCTCTTTTATCAAATAAACACCCTTTCATTTAATATCAATATTCAAAACCTGTGGATGCACATCTCAGAAAACACCCAGTGACAGATAAAGTGTCTGTTTGCCAGTGTAAATATCTCAGGCTTTGGAAGACTTTATGGACTTGAAAAGCTGTAACTTTTATATAAATCTGCAAATTTAAATTACAAAAAGGCTTTATGATGATTAAAACCCCAACCGTACATAAAATGTATATTTTCTTATGCTTTACTGATTTCAGACAAGTTTCAAAGGCGCCAAAAAGATGACTAATCAAAGGGCTGTGTTGTTTTCCTGAATGCTCCTGACATTTTTGGGCTGGGGGTCTTACCTGCCAGACCTTGAACGGTCACTGATCAAACACAACGTCCAGTTAGACAGCAGTCAAATCTTGCTGTATCATGCGTGGTACACAAAGACCATATTTCTGAGTCTGCTTTTCAAATGAATACAATGATCTCTAATCTTCTATTACTGCCTTTTCTGTACCACTACAAAGCCCAGGGATGAATACAAGAGCCACACAATATCATTTGTTTCCCCAGGGATATCTCTTGACTTGCTTACATAAAACCTATAAAGAAAGGGCACACATATCTTGCTTGTTTAGCAAATATTTATGTGTCTGCAAAATCACAGATCAGACAGTATTCAACTTAAGTTAAGAGTGTCAAACCAGCATGAAATTCTTCCCGGTATTACAGTGTTAAAATAAAGGCATGGCAGTTTAAAGGAAAGCTATAAAAGCCTTCAGTATCAAGCAGACATCCCCAGAGCTAAAACATTTCTGTTATACTAAATCTTTATGAATATAACCCTTAACATTCCCTAACTTGTAGGGTTTTCAGTACAAATATTGATGAATCAGCTGTGGTTATCCTATTAATAACGCTCAAAAAACCCCAACATGCCATATCATGATTGCACACAATGAAAGGATTTGATTGTGCAAGGTAAAAATGGTACTCACGCAACCACCAGAAAAAAATTCTGCAGAGTGGAACAGAGCCATCTTTCTGAGCACTTTTTCCTCTGACAAAGTCATTCACCTTGAAAAGGAAACAAATACCATTATGTTTTGTGTATATGCGGTTTTACATTACTGCATTTAAACCCATTTAAGTTGAAACTGGGATATATAGTACTTATAAATCTCCCGTGCTTGCACTGTATTTTTTTTTTTTTCCAAAAAGTAAAAACAATTGTCCTTGGATTCTGTGTTATTTATTTACAACATTACAAAAAAAACCAAACAATTTAAATAAGAGTTGTGTAAACTTTAAACTGGTGGAGTCTGTTTCTGTTGTTGTAACGACCCGGGATTTACACTGTTACATGACTGTTGTACGGACCCTGTGTGTGTGTCTGTGTGTGTGTGTGTGTGTGTGTGTGTGTGTGTGTGTGTGTGTGTGTGTGTGTGTGTGTGTCTGTGTGTGTGTGAAGCAGTAAGATTGCTTCAACCGAAACTGATGGACGTCTGGGTAGGAGGGTACATGAAAGCCCACATCAACCGGATAGAGCTGACAGCTGAGTTAGACAAGCTTCTGTGTGAATGTGCAGGACTGTTTGTTGTTTTTGGTGTGGCTCAGGCTGACAGGGGCCAGGAATAATCGTCCCAATAAACCGTGGATTCAAGTACCTGCAAACTGTGTGTATGTCTCCTTTATTTTCCACGGTAGGGTTAAATATTAATTTGGCATTTGTAAATCATTTAGAGAACAAAAATGCCAATATTCGTTTTAAGTTTAAACACAAATAATGCGGTCTCCAATTATGGACCCTGACATGTAATCAGTTAACACTTCATCACATAACCAAAAATAAATCCAACTATTGCCATGACACTGATTTCGGTCAATAGTTTTTTTTTTTTTTTCACAACTCCCTCAAATTACGTCAGCACGCTAAACGTCCTTCCTCAAAGCAGAGTGGCAGGCAAACTCGCATTTCGCTGGATAGCTATTTCTGGACGTTACATAAAATGTATTATAAAATATACTACAAAACAAAGATGCTGCAAACACTAAAAAAAAAAAAAAACTTTGCTTTGAGTGTTTTTCGACTTCCTAAAATTCAAAAAAATCCAACTCGACGATGTAGATAACTATAGTTAACTCAAGGGGCTTCGGGCATGTCCTGTTCTTCCCTGTGTGTGTGTGTGTGTGTGTGTGTGTGTGTGTGTGTGTTAATTTACCTATTAGTTGTTATATAAATATAATTGTCAGTTGCTTATGTGGGAAACCAGGGATCTGCACCCATCTTCATTTGACAAAAGAACTAATGAATTGTCTTCTACACAAATACACAACATGCATATCGTGTGTTGATATACCATTTACCATGAATATAATATGAAACATATACTTAAACATGTATAGTTCTGCAGGTGCTTGTTATATGTCAGTGACACTAGCAAACATGTCTTAAATAATCCCAATGCCATGTACTATGTAATACTACAAGTTATTTATGATCATACATTACTTTACACATGTACATCTGTAATCAAACATTAAAATACAATTTTATTTTTTAATAATAAAACACATTGCCTCAGTCCTCCATCAGAATGCCAATGTGTACAAGTTCTGAATATAATTGAGAGTATGTGGTGAAATAAAGCACTTACTGGAAGTTTTATAGCTTCCTCTGGTGCCACACCCAGGAGCTGTGGTAGAATACCTATAATTTAGAAACAGATTATTAAATAAAAGGAGATGCAAGAAAGCATGACCCGTGGGCACAAGATTTGCCTTATTATAAGCTGGAAACATTTTCAACCAGTCTTCTATTATAGAAACTAATTAAATCATTTGAAGTGGGATGTTTAGACATCACGGTCCTCATTAATTAAAGGTTCTTAGGCGATAACACGTGTTCTATCCAAGGATAAGGCGTGTGCTAGATAATCCGTATTTATCAACCACCATAGGCGGCGCGTATAAGAGGCTAGGGGAGGCTACTCCTCCACAAAATAAATTGCCCCAACCCTCACAAGAAATTGTTCTGACCAACACAAAAAATATTTGTGAGAAGATCGATTTTTTTTTTTTCCCCGCAAGCATGCAAAAAAGGTCTAACAGCATATTTCTCGTTTTTCTACTGCCCAACTGCCAGACTGCTAGGGCTGCTGGGATATCACAACCAACACTATAGTGAAGATAGGTGCATTTCAATGTCATTGGAGGAGACAATGCTTGGCTGGTTTAACGTCAATTCTTCCTGCCAATCTGAGCCCCCCATACCGCTGCAGGAGGCAGCCGACGAAAACTCGGACTCATTCCCTTGCCTGGAACATCCTCTTCACAATTTCTACATGTAGTCAAATTGCTGTTATCTATACAAACAGCTTTATCCGAATCTGATTTTACAGAACTTCTGGCAAAATATTTTTGTAGCATACTGTCTGTTTTAACGCACCACTGTTTTGTAAGAATATGATAACTGCAGGTGACGGTCAAAACACTTCCTTCGACTGTTTGAACAAATGCCACCTTTCAGAACACTGTTTGTCGTGCCAGATTATGAATGCTTCTGAAGTTTTTTCTTTAGATTTTTCCAGTCATTCACTCAATTTTCAGTGAAAAAATGTCTGCAAGAAAAGCAGAAAACCGCAGTTGCATTTCAGTGTCATTCAAGGAAACAATGCTTGTATGGTTAAACATTCATTCTTCCCGCCTATCTGAGACCCAAATAGATATTCTAAAGATCTTTTTGTGGGTTGTAGTAGTATGTAGAGGAAGTCTGAGAAAAAAAGACACCAAAGTTTGGTGTCATTTGTTTGGTGTGCAAGGTAAACAAACATGCAATCTTCAGGTGTGAAAATGTTATTGCAACCCTAGTTAACAAATTAAAGGGATAATCAGGGTCAGCTGTTTGAATGCTTTGGTTAACAATCAGGCCTCACTTGGACCAGCACTGCCCAATATAAATCTGACTAACTTTGGCCCTTACCATCAGAGTGAAGTTGTCAGTACACAGCTTCTAGAGGTACATCATGCCACGATTAAAAGAAATTCCTGAAGATCTCCGAAAAAAAGTTATTGATGCCTATCAGTCTAGAAAGGGTTACAAAGCCATTTCTAAAGCTCTGGGTCTCCACCAAACCACAGTCAGAGCCATATTGTCCAAATGGAGAAAGTTTGGGACAGTAGTGAATCTTCCCAGGAGTGGCAGTCCTGCCAAAATCTCTCCAAGAGCAAGGCATAAAATCATCCAGGAAGTCACAAAGAACCCTAGAACAATATCCAGGGATCTGCAGGCCTCTCTCACCCCCACTAAGGTCAGTGTTCATGACTCCACCGTCAGAAAGACACTGGGCAAAAATGGGATTCATGGCAGAGTAACAAGGTGGAAACCACTACTCAATAAGAAGAACATGAATGCTCATCTCAAGTTTGACAAAAATCACCTGGATGATCCTCAAGATTTCTGGAACAATGTTCTATGGACAGATGAGTCAAAAGTGGAAATTTTTGGTCAACATGGGCCTCGTTATGTCTGTTGAAAACCAAACACTGCATTCCACTGTAAGAACCTCATACCAACGGTCAAGCATGGTGGTGGTAGTGTCATGATTTAGGGATGCTTTGCTGCATCAGGACCTGGACGACTTGCTATAACTGAAGGAACCATGAATTCTGCTCTGTAATCAGAGAATTCTACAGAAGAATGTCAGGCCATCTGTCTGTCAGCTGAAGCTAAAGTGCAGCTGGGTCATGCAGCAAGACAATGATCTGAAACAAACAAGCAAGTCTATATCAGAATGGTTGAAGAACAAGAAATTTAAAGTTTTGGAATGGCTTAGTCAAAGTCCAGAACTCAACCCCATTGAGATGTTGTGGCAGGACCTGAAATGAGAAGTTTATGCTCAAAAACCCACAAATGTCACTGAGTTGAAGCTGTTCTGCATGAAGTCTTATTTGTTCACTCAGGGTCCCTTTTATCTAATATTGGATTTTGTTTGAAGCTCTGATAACATTCATTGTCAAAAATATGCAAAAATGCAAAAAATCTGACAGGGGTCAAATACTTTTTCACTGTGTTATATATATATATATATATATATATATATATATATATATATATATATATATATATATATATATACATATATGACATGTCGGTACTGTCAAAAGAGCCATTGTTATAGAAATTTATTAAAATATTTTGCGATCCTGCCGCTAGGACGGACCGTTATATGGCAATATAGTATATATTGTATGTGCACGGTCACGGTTGCAAAAGTATTCAGACCCCTTACCAATTCTCTCATATTACTGAATTACAAATGGTACATTGAAATTTCGTTCTGTTTGATATTTTATTTTAAAACACTTAAGCTCAAAATTAATTATTGTAAGGTGACATTGGTTTTATGTTGCGAAATATTTTTAAGAAAAATAAAAAACTGAGATATCTTACTTGCATAAGTATTCAACCCCCACACATTAATATTTGGTAGAGCCACCTTTCACTGCAACAACAGTACCAAACTTTGCACACAGTATCGCAGTGATTTTGGCCCATTTTTCTTGGCAGATTTGCTCCAGGTTGTTCAGGTTGGTTGGACGACGCTTGTGGACTGCAATTTTCAAATAGTGCCACAGATGCTCAATGGGATTGAGATCAGGACTTTGACTGGGCCACTGTAGGATATTCACCTTTTTGTTCTTGAGCCACTCCAATGTTGCTTTGGCCTTGTGCTTGGGATCATTATCCTGCTGAAAGGTGAATTTCCTCCCAAGCTTCATTTTTTTAGCGGACTGAAGCAGATTCTCTTGCAGTATTGTCCTGTATTTTGCTCCATCCATTCTTCCTGCAATTGTAACAAGATGCCCAGTCCCTGCTGATGAGAAGCATCCCCACAGCATGATGCTGCCACCACCATACTTCACTGTAGGGGTGGTGTGTATTGAGGCATGGGCAGTGTTAGGTTTGCGTCACACATAGCGCTTTGAGTTTTAGCCAAAAAGCTCTATCTTGGCCTCACCTGACCACAAAACATTTTCCCACATCGCAGCTGGGTCACTCTCATGCTTTCTGGCAAACTCCAGATGTGCTTTCAGGTGGTACTTTTTGAGTAACGCCTTCTTTCTTGCCACCCTCCCACACAGGCCAGTGTTATGCAGAGCTCTTGATATGGTTGACTGGTGCACCATTATTCCACTCCCAGCCACTGAACTCTGCAGCTCCTTCAAAGTGATTGTTGGCCTCTCGTGGCTTCTCTCACAAGTCTCCTTCTTGTTTGAGCGCCGAGTTTTGAGGGACGGCCTTTTCTTGGGAGTGCCTGGGTGGTGTGATGCAGCTTCCACTTCCTGATTATTGATCCAACTGTGCTCACTGGGATATCCAAACACTTGGATATTATTTTGTACCCTTTCCCTAATCTATGCATTTGTATTACTTTATCTCTAACTTCTGTAGAATGCTCTTTGGTCTTCATTTTCCTTCAGAGTCACAGCCTTACCAATGATCATTCAACAGTGGGGTTTTTATCCAGAAAATGTGACAGCAACTTTAATGGTTCACAGGTGGAGGCCAATGGTAAGGTAATTGTGTCCTCGTTAGGGCAATTTCTTTCATTGGTGCAAACTGGGAGCTTCCACAGCACAGGGGTTGAATACTTATGCAAGCAAGATATTTCAGTTTTTTATTTTTCTTAAAAATATTTCCCAACATAAACCCAACGTCACCTTACAATAATTTATTTTAAGTGTTTAAAAATAAAATATCAAACAGAAGGAAATTTCGATGTACCATTTGTAATTCGGTAATATGAGAGAATTGGTCAGGGGTCTGAATACTTTTGCAAGGCACTGTATATTTAGTAAAAGTCAATCATTTCATTAAGACGTGCCTTATCTTCTGTGATAAAGCACGTCTTAATATGATAATGATTTCCATAGCACGTGTTTCAATAAGCGACATTCACATTAGTAAATACCAACTTATATATAGTGTTAAGACTTGTGTTATGGGAGTGTGTTAACACACGTCTTATGGCTATTTTTAAGAACCTTTAGTAAATGAGGCCCCATAACTCTAATCTAAGTACAACCAGAAAAGCATTCTCTTCTTAACAGAATGTACTTTCTAGTGCTTAGACTACAACACAAATATCCAGGGATTTTAAGATTAAAGAAGACACGAATGCACCATTGCCATCGTTCAAAAAACAAGAGATACATCTCTATTTGCTAGCCCCTAAACCTCTAAAATTGGCAAAAAAAGACGTGACTGCCCAAGTACACAAACAGGAATGTGTCTGACTACCGAGAAAAGACGAACAAAAACATTACTGCCCAATCTTAAATCATCCATGACATACAGGCAGCCATTTTCAAAGGAGCGGCAGTCATCATCTGGGAGAGAAAGTAATAAAGAGGACTCCTCCTAACACATTTATTTTCGAAAAAAATAAGGTATATAAATGATGGACATTGACGAAATGTTTTTGGTTTCTTTTTAATCACTCAATCATTCATCCTTGACCATGACATGCTTGAGTGACTATGACTGAAGCATATGCACTTCATCACCTAATTAGTGAGACAGTTGATTGGACACTGGATATGAAGTGATGTCAGCTGTTGAATTGCAAGCTTCAATAAAAGCAACAAAAATAAAATCAAAGAAAAAAAACACAAAATGCCACATCTGTCAAGAGAGCAGCGCCTTTGTGCAACCGGAATGATGGAGGCTGGACTAGGGCAGCGTACTGTGGCTCGCCATCTTGAGTGCTCACAGCCAGCAATTTCAAACCTTGTGAGACGGTATAACCAGACACACTCTGTCAATGAACTGCCACAAACTGGGAATCACAACACCTGACCAAGATTGACAGATCATTTTGCAGCATCTTCGTGATGCCAATTGTTAATCAGCACAATAAAAAGTCACTGCACCTGCTCTAAAACAGTTTGTCATTTTTAGATCACATCTATTGAATTTTATCCAAATATAAGTGATAAGTGTCTTTTGATGCCTGGAATTAAAATGCATTAAAATAGTTTTTTTTTTCATTTATCTACACATCCTACCCCACAACATCCAAGTGAAAAACCAATATTGTAGAAATTTGTAGAAAATTAATTAAAAAATAAAAACTGAAATAGCTTGGTTGGATAAGTGTCCACCCCCCCTTGTAATAGCAATCCTAAATTAGCTCAGGTGTAACCAATCACCTTCAAGTGTCATCCACCTGTGTTAAATTGTAGTGATTCACAGATTTCAGGATAAATTCAGCAGTTCCTGTAGGTTCCCTCTGCTGGGTAGTGCATTTTAAAGGAAAGACTCAACAATGAACACTAAGGCGCTTTCAAAAGAACTCTGGGACAAAGTTGTTGAAAGGCACAGATCAGGGGATGGGTATAAAAAAAAATATCAAAAGGCCTTGAATATCCCTTGGAGTACGGTCAAGATGATTATTAAGAAGGTGAAGGTGTATGGCAACACCAAAGCCCTGCCTAGATCAGGCCGTCCCTCCAAACTGGATGACCGAGCAAGAAGGAGACTGATCAGAGAGGCTACCAAGAGGCCAATTGCAACTTTGCAAGAGCTACAGGCATTTATGGCCAAGACTGGTCAAAGTGCATATGTGACAACAATACCTCGAGCACTCAAAAAATCTGGCCTGTATGGTAGGGTCGCAAGAAGGAAACCATTACTCAAGAAAGCCCACCTTGAATCCTGTTTGACGTATGCTAGAAAACACTTCTGTAGCCATGTTGCAAAACATTTTGTGGTTTGACAAAACTAAAATGGAACTTTTACCTAAATGCAAAGTGTTATGTTTGGCACAAACCCAACACAGCGCATCACCCAAAGAACAACTTTCTTACTGTGAAACATGGTGCTGGCAGCATCATGTTATGGGGATGTTTCTGGGGCACTTGTCAGGATAGAAGGGAAAATGAATGGAGCAAAGTAGAGAGAAGTCCTTGAGAAAAACCTGCTGCCCTCTGCAAGAAAGCTGAAACTGGGACGGAAGTTCACCTTTCAGCATGACAATGACCCAGGCACACAACCACACGACCCAGTCAGAGCCCCTCCCTAAATCCAATCAAAAATTTGTGGCAAGACTTGAAGATTGCTATCCATCAACACTCCCCAAGGAACTTGACAGAGCTTGAACAGTTTTGTGATGAAGAAATTGCCAAATCTAGCTGTGCAAAGTTGGTAGAGAACTATCCCACCAGACTCACAGCTGTAATTGCTGCCAAAGGTGCTTCCACCAAGTATTAACTCAGGGGGGTGGAGACTTATCCAATTATGTATTTTTAGTTTTGTATTTTTAACATATAATTTTTTTCTCAATAAAAACTTTTTTCCCCTTAACAATGTGGGGTATGATGTGTAGATAAGTGGAAAAAAACTCTTCATTTAAATGCATGAAACTCTGAGACACAACAAAATGTGAAAAAAAGTTCAAGGGGGTGTAGACTTTCTATAGGCACTGCAAGTGATAAGTTTCTTTTGATTTTCTCTCTCTCTCTCTCTCTCTCTCTCTCTCTCTCTCTCTCTCTCTCTCTCTCTCTCTCTCTATATATATATATATATATATATATATATATATATATATATATATATATATATATATATATATATATATCCAGACATAATGGTAATGGTGTAGCAGCTAACAACATTAGGTTTCCCTTTCTGGTTCTGCTATTTTCCTTCTTTATAATTTTCTGGAATTTTCCATGGGTTACAGATAGCACTTGGCTTTGTTTATAAATGCAACTCTGTGAACCTGTGCGTGGTAGTGCATAGGTGTAGGGGTGAACAGGTGCTCTAACAGGGACAAACACAGATTTCATAGTTCAAACTCTTTTATTTTTACTTGTTCTGGTTGGCTTGACCAGTTTAAATAATAATGCTGGCTCTACCCAATTTTGGGTATTGCCAGCATCAAAAAGCAAGGGGTTGCAGTCCCGAAGTAATAATAATCACACAAACACAGACACGTATCTGGACAGTGCGTGCTGTCAGTGCAGGTGTGGTACTGGAAACAGTGGAGCTGGTATGTATCTGATGAAGATAAACACACACAGTTAGAACACAAAGCAACACTTCACTCACGTTTGAACAGTCCTTGTTTCCTCTTATTAACCACAACAAAGGAACCGATTACAGCGTCACATCCCCCTAAAGTACCCTCAGCCCTGCCCCCTCCGACAGCTAGTTCAATCACGTCTCCTCCAATCCATCACTGAAACTTCGCTTACTGTACTAGGGCGATGACTCCTTGTACCGTGGCGCTGCCCCTTTCCTGAAAGGCCGGCTTCCGACTGCCTCTGGAATGAACTGCCCAAGCATTCAGTACAAGGCACGCAGTTCCTGTTGTAGTGCTCTCACAGGTCAAGAGGGAGATTTTTGATTCGGATTCATTCGCTCTCTGTCACATATCCCACAGTTCAGAGTGGAGCCGAAGGAACACTTGGCTGAATTTACCTTGCCCATTACACCCTCTCCCAGGAAAAGTAATCCACATTTTTGTGATCTTTCCCTGCACGGCGTGTCATGAAATACATGAAGGGTTGCAGTGCCAGATACCACTGAGTTATCTGGACGTTGCTATCCTTCATCGTGCTTAACCATCTGAGGGGAGCGTGGTCAATGATGAGGTTGAATGAATGTCCCAAGAGGTAATAACTTAAGGTGGCCCATTTAATGGTGAGACATTCCTTTTTCTATGACAGAGTAGTTGCTTATTTTATTGCTTATATACAGGATAGATAGTTCAATCATGTCTCCTCCAATTTATGGTTGAAACTTCACTCACTGTACTAGGGCGGTGACTCCTGGTACTGTGACACCATCCCCTTCCTGAATGGCCCCTGGAATGAACTGCCTTACAGACTGATTTACCTATTTGTATTGTTAATGTCAGAGTTGCATTTTTTGTAGTAATACCATGAAACAAAACATCATCAAAATAAACAAAAGGCCAGTGTAAAATAATAGATTGCGTGTCAGTAAATGTTGTGGGGTACAGCTAAAATTGCCTATGCAACAACACTGCTATTGCATCTAGCCACCTTAGTGTATGTGGTCTATTGTGGAATGTAAATCTGATCTGTTCTACATTCTCTCAAAGCTTGTCCACCTCTGAGCCAAAACCTTCAGATGCTCAGTGACATCAAAGTAAATCAGGTCAGCAAGAGCATGACCCCTTTCAATACCTTGTCAGGTCTTGCCTCCAGCTTGCTAAGGAACTGACCCTGAAGCAGCCATCGTACCGCAGTACTTTCTTGAAGCAATCAAAGCTTTTCTTATACATAAGTTCTCCCACAAAAGACACTGAAGTGTGCTGGTTCTGCATCCGAGTTTTCACCATATCAACTGCATAAACAGCAGTAACACCGACCACTGCAGGAGTACACAAACTAACTGGGAGGGGTGTGGGGTATTTAGATGGTAGTAATACACTTTAGCAGAATCACTAAAAAAGAAAAAGAAAAAACAATACAAAGCAGTCTTGATCTTCCACTCAGCAATTATGTCCTTCTCATCTGATAAGTTTACAAAGGGGTAAGTTGCCGACGGTTTTAATTAAGAGTATTGTAGCAGCGCAACCTGACTATTAACCTGTCTTTGTGAAGCCAGTCTGGAGTCAAACAAGGCAAAAGGCACCATCACTAACCCTCTGATCACTGACAGGTACAAAAGAATCCATACTGTTTCCCATGGTACAATCCCGACTTCTATTTAGGGAGGGGAATCCGCTCCAGGAGAAGATAGGGAAGGCTTTGTTTTTCCCAGAGGAGTTGTTTATGAAGGGGGTGGAGGTGGGGTAGGCACATTGATCCATGACTAACCTCCAGCAATTGAACCAAGACCGAACCTGTAGGCTGACTCCGCTACCTGGATCAGAATCAGTCAAGACACATCACCTGCAGACTGCTGCCAAGAGAGAGAGAGAGAGAGAGAGAGAGAGAGAGAGAGAGAGAGAAATGTAAGACTCCACAAACATCACATGTGTCAAAAGCCAAGCCAATATTTCGTAGCTAAGATGATCTGATTTATTACTTGATTAATTAATTAATTAATTATGGGTGGGGGTGGGGGGTTCTAGTCAAGGAATATACAGCATGCTGGAGCTTTAAGTGCATCTTAAACATGCCAAGAACGTGCATGTTTTCTGTGTACTAAATACCAAAATACAAGAAGCTTAAGTGGTTTTAATGTTTGGACACTTTCTGTTCAATTTTAAATACTTAAAATAAGGACTGTATTAGTATGTTGGCAAAAGAACAGGCCAAAATTAATGGGTAAAGCAATTAAAAAAATAACTTTGGGCTTCTTTTGATATTACCTTGCTGGTTTGTATGGGTTTAGCAGTTGCAACAAATTCCCAAGCATTTTGCTTCACATTCTTCGCTACCTGTAACAAGGACTACTAGTCAACCCCCCCCCCCCCCCCCCCCACCACCACCACCACCCAAGGGCAAGTGGCCTTCCCCTTTATCTTCAATAGAGGCGGCAACCATTCTGAACCACCTGTCAGGATTCATCAAAGCATTGTCATTGCTTTACTCACGCTTCACTTACAAAGCTAGACACTGCCCTCAGGGATTCCAAGGGAGGCCTGGACTGAAAGGCCAAACCGCAGCCTAAACTAACCCACTGTGGTTGGACTGGCGTCTGTACTCTATCCTCAAGTCCTGGACAAGGAGTCGTTCCAAAGAAGAAAATTTACCCTTAAGTATGAGTCCTCTTTTGCCAGAATAAAATGTGTTTTTTAGGCAAAAAAAAATCTTCAAGCATCTACTTTTTACTGTCTGTACATTTTGAAATACTTCAGTATATAGCTTAATATTATAGCTACTAAAGAAAAACATGACATATACCACGTTTCAGATTTCCTGTATTCCGTATTTTAATACATTTCTGTTAACTTTGTTTGCCAAATTTCAAACAAAATCAACCAAGGACTGTGGTAAACAATCTTTTTAAAAAACCATCTTGAAGCCCAAAAATAACTTTATGTGATCTTTATGTTTTCAATAGTCTGCAATCATTTTTTTAAAAGAAAACTAAAAGCTGGAAAACTGGTTTCTATCAGAGCACATATGAAAGCTCAGGACGAGCAATGATTGCCTTAGGACAGTGAGAGGGTGTCTGCTATCATTTGAACCAACAAGCCAAACGAGGCCATGGCTCAGCCCACTGTACTTTACTATTTTTTATTTGCTTTATTTAAGAAATAGAACCCGAAGAAGAGGGCTTTACCATCTGGTAAGGCCCGCCATGTGCTGTTAAAATGTCCTACAACGATGGCGAAGGCCTTTAACAGAACAAGAAGGGCTCTACCAGACATCTGCCATCTCTTATGAAGGATTTTATTGCTATTATTAAATGAATACGTTAAAAAATTGGTATGTTATAAAACATTTAAAGTTTTTCTCTTTTTTTCTGATTTTATGCAGACTATTTTTTTGTTGATAATGCATACAAACATTTTCCTCAATATTCCATGAGTAATGCAATTTTGCTTTGAATTCCTTCTGTGGTCTGGTAGCCTTCAGGCTTCAATATCCCAGTGGTGGACTATGCTGCGTTGTTACTGTGATATGCTGAAATAATGTTGCTGAAAGTAAATCAGGCTGCATCCAGTTGTTTGGTTTCTTCAATTCGACATTCAAACTGGAGACTAGTTGCTGTTGTGATTTTACTACTATAAACGATGACATTAACCAGTACAATAGTACATTAAAACAGAAAGCCTTGAATTGCTATCAAATAAATGAATTCATATAATCATATCTACTAAAATTAAATTGAAGGATTCTCTTGATATCTGTATTTTCAACTGCAACATACATGAGTCTATTAAACTTTGTAAACTTTTCCTTTTTTATGTACCTGTCTCTGAGCCTCTGTCAAGCTATAGGGGAGAGCTCCTTCCTCTAATGGCACAATTCGTTCTATATCTGCTGAGGAAGAAAGTTTTGCTTTGATAGATAAAAACAAAACTTGATTTAATTGAAGACAAAAAAAGACAAGAGTACAAAGGACTGAACATTTGTACAACATTAGTTTCACTGTCTGTGCACCCATTATTTTCAGAACATCATTTCATCATTTCAAGAAAAAAGAGGTCAAATCCTATTAAAGTATCACATTGCATTCTTTGAAATGAAAAAAAGAATCTTATGCACACACATATAGCAAGGCATTTCCAAAGGACCATGCAGACGCTAGGGTTTAAACCATGCACCATATGACCCGGTGGTGGAATAAGCATATTTTGGATAGAAAAAATATGGCCAGGTTGGTTGACAGTATAGTACACCTACACTTTAAAACTGCAGTATCCCAAAATTATCTTTTTGTTGGCATGCTGTGTCGGTTAGTTTGTGTGTAAATCACAAACTTATAGAATTATACATCTTCAAACTCAATAAAAATCAATAAGCTAAATCTAACTTTTAAAACACTCTTTTTTTTACCCCCAATAAATACAGACTTTAAAATGGTAAAAACTATTTATAACATATGAAAATCAGCATCCTTGTGCAAGTAAATATTCTGTCTATAGAAAAAAAAAACTAAAACCATCTTCGGGATACTGACAGATGAGCAACAAGTGTGTGTGATCTTATGTTGTATGTACCCACGAGACTCTGATAATCCTGCCAATTGAAAAAGGATGTCCACTTCCATTGGGGGTCACCTGGACAAACTTCTGTGCAGCTAGAATAACTCCTCTGCAACAGAAGAGCAGACCAGATTACTAAATAAAGCTTAACAGAAAATGAACAACACAGCAACACAATCATGGCTTACAGTAACTTCTCAGTATAATTAACTCTTTTCCCTCCCTAAAGCAAATACAGGTACACAGTTTTTTTATTAACTGGTTACAACATCATTCAGACATACCAACTATTTTTTGCTGGCTACTACAAAAGTTGATTGTCTAATTGCTTGTTAGTTAGGTTCATATCAAATGGCATGACAAGTGGTGATACGGTAGCATCACAGTAACCAATATAAAGGAATGGCATCAATTGGTAGAAATAAACAAGCCAAATGTACACTTTCAAATCACTGCTCCCCTCTCAATGTTAATGCTCAACCTCCGAGGCAGGTTGTAACGAGGCAGAAATGGAGATGCACTTATCTCTGTGTGGCTTGAAATCAAGGCTCTTGAAAAGTTCGTCTTACTAAACATAAGGTACTAATCAGATTTGGTTCAATGAAGGGAGGGCACAGAAGGGGATGTGGAAATTTGCACGCATCAGTCCCAGTAGGCCCCGCTAATGAAGCCTTTTAGCTGCAGTGGGAACTTACAGTAAAAAGTGGCCAGATAAGGCCGATAACATCTCGTTCTGAGAATGTAGCGTGGCTTGCTCTACTGCCAGTACAAGTTTACAGAATTCCTCAGCTACACTGGAAGGTCATTTTAATAGAGTGCCAATTTGGCAGAGGGTCTAGCAAATTTAGGGCCCTTTAAAATCCCCAGGTTTCTTACTTTGGTTTACTTTAACCCAACACTCGTTGAAACAAAGGCATGTGGGATGGGTGCGAAAACCTATCCATGGTAGTTAAAGGGATGTGTCACAGACAGAGCGGAGAATGCAGACATGAGCTTTAAGCTAAGCATGTGGGAATGTGTTCCTGTACACCCTGGGAAACATCCAGGAGGCACAATCAGGAGAAGAACAAATAATAATTGCTGCTAACCTTTAGTGACTTCAACATCTTTTCTAGTACCAGACAGAGTACTGTAGATCTTCCTAATGAGCTCCATGTTCATAAGCGGAGACTTAAAGTAGGAAAAGCTGACCTGATGAGAAGAGGAACTGCAGTAGCCTAAAGTAAAAATAAATAAATAAATAAAAACACAAATATTTTAAAGATGAAATACTGAGCATACACATTTTATCTAAAATAAATAAAAACATATCCATATTATTTCCAGATTACAGTTATGCTTTATCTTCAGTAAACTGGTGGATCAAGGCAGCGCTCACATGAAACGTGAATACTTCTCTTAAAACTACCCAAAGGCTAAACAGAATTCTAAACCAGCAAAGCCTCAGAAAACTAAATAAATACATACACATGTAGATGTAAAGCAGAAAGAACTGTTATAACGTAAGAGAATCTAAAGCTTCATAAATGTTAATTAAAATGTCTAATATGAGAAGTGGTACTGTATCTAATAAACATGAAAAAACAGAGTTTGAATATAATAAGTTGCAAGTGCTATAATGCAGACATTTACAGTGTAAGAACACGCATTTATCTTTTTTTTTTTTTTTTTTTTTTTTTAGCAAATTGGACCGTCTGTAGCATGAAGTTTTCAACTGGGGTATGCGTACCCCTGGGGGTACTTCTAAGGGTCATAGTGGGTAGGTAGGACGATTCAGAAGTGCAAATTTTTTTTTTTATGGTATTGTATATTATCTCTAAACCACTGTGCATAAATATTTCACTTTTGTTTAGCAGCTCAGTGAACCACAGATGAAGCAGGGTCTGGTGATTCTGCCTATGGAGAGCGCTCTGTGCTGCTCATTAACTTTGCTGTTTTCAGCTTGTCAGTGAAGCACACTTTCTACATATTTTAGAAGTGTAAAGAATAGTCACAATACTCAAACTTTGACGGTTTTTGTTTATTTATTAGGCTCAGCTGCATTTTAATAACAGCAATAGTGGCTGGTTGAATATGTTTTGGGTGTTTGAAACGTTTACATTTCTTACTTTAAAAAAAACGAAGGAAGAAAACACAAGTCTACAGAAAGTGCAAAGCGACAGAAACTTATACAGAGTCCCTTTGGATCATTTTTATGTTGGCTTTAACAAAAAGTTTATCAATGTTAGTTATTATAGTTTTATCTTGAAGTTAATGTTTTTGATGTAAACATTTTAAATGGCACACAATTATGCTGCAATGGGAAGTAAATGGTAACTTGATAAACATATACAGTGCAGATTATTTTGTATTATTTATAATAACTAACCATGACATATTAAATAAACAGAGAAATCAAAAACCTAGGAAGAAGTATTGGATTTACTGTTTGTTGGATTTTGATGGGAACATTTTTGGTTTGGTTGGGTGAACGGAAAATAAAAATAAAAACGATGTAATGCACAAGTGCCTGCGGGGGTTGGGGTAGGAGTCTCTCCAACTGAAGAAGAGGAGAGCCATCCCAGTCACTAGATGGCGCTATAACCCTGGCCTTTGGGAAAGCTGATTTTTGGTTTGATATTTTATCAAGAAAATAAACCTTTAAAATCATTGTACTGGAGGATCCTCCATTTAACGTCACAGCCCGAACAACCACAGTGTAAACAAATAAAAATATGAAATATATTTTGTCATGTGAAATATCACTCTGGGCCGGTTCTGTAACAAAAAGTAACATTTATCCTTTGTGGCGTACTGTATTATACTGCTAGCTCAACAAATAGCTGCAGTATTATCAGGCTCTTCCACAACTGTCTTGAAGCACTTAAAAATCTGAATAATTCAACACACACAACAAGACTGATTTTGGTACTTTTTGCTATCATCATGCCAAAGTGGTTTTTAAGTTTATTCCATATGTACACACGGCTGAAGGTACTGTTTTCTATCAGCAATACAGTGTAAAGGTGACACTGCCAACTACTTAAGCTACACAAAAAGAAAAATTGACTTTGAACATTTTAAAAATGAGTACCTACAGTATCTGTACCAGACATTTTTGCTTGGCAGGGTCCTTCCTTTTACCGCACTAAACCTAAAGCCCAAATCCTTTATAGCCTGGAAGCTAAGATTACAGGGGCCAAGTAAGATACTCCATCCAGATTTTAGGATACTTTTGCCTATTAGTGCTTGAATTTTGAGTTTTCCGTCCTTGAAAAAAAAAAAAAAAGAGAGGTGTTTTTCTTGATCTCAACACACCTTAGAAAGTGTACTTACAGTAGTGACAGGCCCACAGTTCCCAAACCTCTCAGTTAACCACTCACAGAAAATGATGGATTGCTCAACCATCAATGGTGTTTCTGTGAGAGATTACACAGAGGAATACAGTGCTCCATGCTTATAGAAACATATTAAAAATAGTCAAGATGTGGACACAGATTGGAATGGGTTGGACGACTGGGGGCAATACATGGCAGGGTTTTTTGTAACTTCCACTCATGGCTATGAGGCACTCTTCAGCGTCATGTGTGGCCAGGTAGTGATCATGATGTCCCTGAAGTCCAAAGCTGCAATGGTTCCCTTCTTGGCTTTGACCCTCTGGATGAAAACATGATCAAGCTGTATTTCCTGCAATGCAAAGCTGTTGTTACGGAATTATAGGGCAGATTTAAATATCTGATGATATTACAGTTCTTTCAGCAGAGCTTCATTCAAAATTGCCATTTGCACTTCACAACTAATAATTTAACAAAAATGCTTAATACTGTACTGTAGCCTCCACCCCCATACAAATACAAAGATTAGCTTACACAGAATCATATGACTGCAGATATGCCTGATTCATCCTTTAACAATGTTCCCAACTTTAAAAAAAAAACAAAAAACAAAACAAACAAAAAACCAAATAAAAGCCTCAGAGCGGAAAACAAAACATTGCTTTGAAATATTTCTCAAATAAAACACAGGTCCTACTAACACTAGTGATTTCAAAGCGTCAAACCCATTATTAGGATGATTCATTGTTTTGTATACAGCAATGGATTAACTGCTGCCCCTGCATACAATATCTGGTATAAATGCAATACAATTTAACTATTTATATAATTGTACTGCAAGTGGGGTTGATGGAAATGTCTGGTTCATTCTGGCATTTTAACTGTTAAATGCGACGCTAATCCAAGTGTTAAACCCCTTTTGAGATGCTCTGTATTTTTTCTGTTCAGTGTCTCCCATTCAGCAGTTTGTGGAGCTGCAATCATTCTGTTCTTGTACCAACAACCATGGGTTATAACAAATTCCATAATCCTTAATTGAAGATACCCTAGGGTAAATTCACAGAAGTGAACTTACTATAAATCACATCATACAGGACAGAGCAGCAGCGGCGATTTGTTGAAGTTCAATGAAAATTGGCTTAAGACAGAAAGTTACCATACCACCGTTAGTCAATTTACTAAATACAATAGTAGAGCTATGGGGAATTGGTTGGTGTGTTTCCGTTACTAAAATACAATAAAAAGAAGTCACATGGACAGAAAATATATCATTCCAATACAACTGTCAGCCCCTATGATAAATAAAGATCCAGGGATCAGTCAGACATTTTGTCAAAATCCAAGCAAAAACCCAACAGATTTTAGAGATATTCAAGACATATGATTTATTGTTTCCAAACCAATACATTTAGAGGAAGTACGTGTCAGTAGAGTTAAACATTATACCGTACAGAATGATGATGCCCAATGAAAACGAGAGAAATGCTTCATGACTGTTCTGTTGTTGAGCAAGAACAGTACTACACAATACGAAAGATTATTCCTGGTAAACACAAACAGCATCAATATTTCAAACAGGAACTCTAACTTATTGTTTACAGCTCAACATTTAACAAAAAGCCTGAAGTTGTGTATCAATGAAAACAAAATGTTCAATGAACAGGGGAAAGCACAAATTAGTGTTACAGATGGCAGGATGTCAGAAACACCTTCCAATTTAAAAGTGAACCTTCAGTTCTCTCCACATAGATCTCTTCTCTTTTAATAAGCTTGTTTTAGTTATTTTATATAACCCCAAATCAAAACCATACCATAAAAAGTGTGCAAATTGTACTAAAAATCAAAACATGGCACAGTTTAAAAGTCACTGTTACTAAACTTACATGAAGATCAACTGTAGCATGTTCCACTACACATTAAAAAGCAAAAACAAACAAAACAATAAAACAGAAGGTTTGTACAATCCGAAACACATTGTTATACTTGCAGTTCTGCAACAGTCAAAACTGTTCAATTGAAACCAGTTTCATTAGTCATGTAAAGAAGTACATCTGGTGCATTAAACATGAAGGTAATAGAGCATCCGTCATACTGTCAAAGTCAGGCAGGATAGGTGTCTCAATTAAAGACGGCCGCTTCGTTGTTTATACAAGCGAGGAAATGTTGAACTAGTTTTTCCCTTCAGACACATACATTTCCTCATTACTTATAGCACGAATACCTGGGATTTATTTACTTCTAGGGTTTTTTGGCATTTAATGATTAGATTAAAAGGTAAACCAGCAGAGACAACAGGATTATTGGGTAAGGGCTTTGGTTGTGGGTAGGTTGTGCTTTCAAGACTTTAGATTATTTTTTTTTTAAACTGACTAAACACTACCTGAATTACTTTTCACAACCCATCTGTTCCAGGTTAACTTTAATATAAGAAAAAGCATTACAAAAATAGTAAACATAGACGCAAACTTGGCATTCCCCGAACTCCTGCTGCCTGTTTTCAGGTCTAGACATATTAGAAAATGACTCAGCGTGGCCCGGGCACCGTAGTGGCTGGGTGACCTCAGTCAGGGGAGGCACAAGTTCCAGTTCAGTGGGGGTGGGGGTGGGGGTGGGGGTGGGGGGGGTGGTTTGTGGGGCTGGACTGGGTGCAATGTATCTTTTTTTTTCCTTTATCATAGCATTCTATGGCCATCAGTAATCTTTTCTAAAGGGCAATAACTATAATAAAAATAATACTAATTTGCAATAGCATTGAACAGTTAGGGCCCTATGAAATCCATTTTATTATTTTCTGATTTCTTTTTTTACCGTTTTAAAAAATGTAAATCGATTAATTTAATTTACCGTATGTACACCGCAGGCGCAGTGAACAACACAAAACCGTTAACCTACAGGCTTCTATATCAAACAAACATACATACAGTATTTAATTTGTGTTGAAAAGAATGACAACCATTACCAAATGGGAAGAGCCTTTCTGACCCATCAATCACTGAGCACATATAAAAAAGCTGCCATATCAGGGCCCTGCTGTGAGCGGGAAGTCCCTCCCACCTCCTGCTGAAGAGGGAAGTCCTCACAGTAGCATATTGCCATTTTCAAAATCGAAGGTTAGCTGGGGACATGACCTCAAAGGCTAATGGTTGTCGTTCTTTTCAGGCAACCAGGGTTATGGTAATAACCTAACATTTTCTTTCAAGTGGAATGACAACCACTACTGAATGGGAGCTGTACCAAAGCTGTCGTGGCTCCAGAGTACCGATAGTACAGCCCCACAGCGATAGCCTCCAGAGCCCTCATTACTCCTAAGGGCATGCCGCCTGCAGCACCCTAGAGCCCAGGGAGAGCCTCTCTTGGCTTGCAACATCAAGGCGGTAAAAACGTGCAAATGTCTGACTACCTGTTAAGGTAGCAGCATTGCAAAGCTCATCCAAGGAGGCACCATTGATGAGAGCCCACAAAGTCACTTGGCCCCTGGTGGAATGGGCTGTAATGTCCCCCAGCATGGGGGAGTCTCTCTGTTCATACGCCAAGCATATGGCATCCGACACCCAGTGTGCCAGACTTTGCTTCAAAAGGGCTTGACCTCTAGGCGGGACCTGTAGCAGGCAAACAGCTGGTTGGACTGTCTCCAGGATGCTGTCCTATCCAGGTAACAGCGCAGAGCTGGACCTGGCAAAGCGTGTGCTGTGTGCAATCCTCCTGACTCCTCCTCTTGACCCATAGGGGGAGGGGGGGGTATTGGGGCAGTCTGAAAGCTTCCAAAAGGTCTGGTTGGGTAATATGGAATGAAGAAACCACCTTTGGCAAAAAGGCCGGGTTAGTTCTTAAAGTTACCCGTGAGTCATTACCAGTGAAAGCCATACAGGTATCATTAGTGGACAGCGCATGAAGCTCACTTACTCTTCTGGCAGATGTAATGGCTAATAAAAATGCCACTTTGAGGGCAATAGGGTGCAGTTCTAAAGAGCTCAAATGGGGGACCAATAAGGACCCAGTTCTGCCAAGATCCATTCCACTGATCTCGTATTCCCCTCCCATTACAGACTGCTCCCCAGCCCAGGCTGGAGGCGTCCATAGTGACAACTTTCCTTCTGTGGGGGGAGCCGAGGGGAGATCCGAGGCACAGATTGCCAGGGCTGAGCCACCACTCCAGTGTCTTCCGACATTGTCTGGAAACTTGCACCAGCTGGTATCGATCGCGGACCGTGTGCACTTTGAGCCCACCCACCCAAGCTTGAAGCGGGCTCATTTTCAGAAGCCCTAGGGGAAAGGATATTTGAGGTGGCTACCATCAGACCCAACAACCTTTGAAAAGTTCTGACCTGTAGAAGAGCATCCTCCCTGAACTGGGAGAGTGTGACTTCCAACGACCAAATCCTGTCTTCAGACAGTGAGGCAAGCATGCTCACAGAGTTCAATTTGATCCCCAGGAACACTGTGGACTGAGACGGTACGAAGTTGGTCTTCTGTTGATGTATGGAGAGTCCTAACTTTGTCACATAATCTATAATCTGTCTGGTATGCGCCACAGCGTGCGCTTTGGATTAGTTACTGTGTTAGTGAGTTGATGAAATAAATTGTAGCTGTAGTCAGAGATGACAGACAAAGAGAAGGAGATGTGATACCTTTTGCTGGACTAACTAAATAATAATTATTCACAAGCTTTGAAGACATCAAGGTCTCTTCTTCAGGTGAAAGTAGGAAATAAAGATTGATGTTTAACTTTGATGAAGTAGCTTTGCTAACAGTGAAAAAGAACACAGTACATTTGGTCTCATGTTACCATAACAACAACAACCAGCAATGGTTTCTTTTTTTTTTTTTTTTTTTGGCTAACTGCCTGTCCTGTACAATATGCGTGACAATTAAAGTTGTACATGTTCCATTCAAATATGTAATCTCAAATGTAATGCTCTACTGCCAAATGAAATGACCTGTTCTTATTCAAGTAGCGAATTACAATTTTGGTTATGGCTTCCCTACAGATTTTATCTTGAATTTTTTGGTATAATCTAGCGTGGCAAACAGAGTCTTAATCAGCTGATCAACTGTGTTATCCTGCATTTCACATTTGAAGCCTTCACAAGACAAGCACCAATAAAATAAAACAATAACAACATATATTGTGTTTCATACCACTGAAGCGATGCAAAACAAAATGAAGCAATTTCAATCAACAATCCTACATTAACTGCACATACAACTGCTTACAGCAGTGCTTTAGAAAGGGGTGGGAAGATGTGGGTCGCTCTTCAAATTAAAACCTGTGCTCAGATCACCCGATCTACTAGTGGGAGTGCTGTGTTTCAGACAGACAGGAGTTCGTCATCGGAGGCAAAGCCTCCTCTAGCAAAGCCTCTTCCAATTAAACCCATGCTCAGAACATGCAATCTGGCACTGTGTTTAATGAGAGAAAGGGCGCTTGCCTCCCTTGTAAAAAAAAACTCAACAAAACAAAACAAAATAAAAACTCCTCCAAGACCAGAACTCCATCTGTCATTGCTAGTGCTGTAAAAACGTGTCTCTCAGCAGCCAGAATTGATGTTAATTTACGAATATTGAATCTAGGATTAAATTAAAATATTTGTTTTCTTAAATTTTAGCCAATAATTGTATTTTATTTTATTGCACATTATTATATTGTAGTGCTGTAAAAATACACTATGAATATATATAATTAGAAGTCTCCTCCAGTGAGAAATCCCATCGTTGGAGAAATGAAGACAGCAACTCCCGTTTCAATTAAGTCCACTGTGCAGTTACTTTAATTGAAATGGGAGTTGCTGTCTTCATTTCTCCTTCGATGGGATTTCTCACTGGAGGAGACTTCTAATTATCTGTATCCCAGGACAAGGCACCCCAGATTTTATAAACTGTTCTTGAACACTTTGTAGCACCGGCACCTACATTTTCTATAGTTATGCATTATGTAACAATAGCAAAGTATTGCTAGAACAACTAATAATATTAGTACTACTGCTAATAATAGCAGTGATACAGCATATGCAGTACCAGTAAAGATATATACGTCGATTTCCTATTAGGACATATAACTTGAGATGGGGCCCTAATAACTGCACAGGAAGTAAATCTACAGTGTGGTAGCAGGCACACTGCCTTCAACAAATTAAAAAGTCTGGAAAGGAAAAAAGATAATATCAAATCAATTAGTGACTTGAATGCTGTTATGCTAATGAAAAGTAAGAACAATTTTTACCAACAGCTATTTGCCGTTGTAATTTGTGTCAAGTATTTTATTTCACAAAATGTGGCCTTTTTGTTTTTGTTTTTTTGCTTCTCAAAACCATTCAATGTTAATGTGAAAGCAGAAAGCTGAGAAATCCCACAAACCCACCTGGAGGAACTGTGTGAACTCGGCATACGTGAGGAGCTTCTTTCTCTCCTTGCCAAAGTGCAGCTGCATAAACATAGAGTCCCAGCGGAATGTGCTGATGAATTGTGGTCTTGCTAAAAGCTTGCTTGACATCCTCTAAAAGACAGAAACGCAATAGTCAGAAAGAGTTCATCTTTTAAAATGTTTTTTTTTTTTTTTTTTTTTTTAAATAACCTCACACATAAATACATACATGCATACACTATTACCTTATTTCACATTATTTCACAATGCATGAGAACATAACAATTACTAACCTAACTCTTTGAAGCTGCAAAAAAGGTAAAGTTTAGCAATCAACGTGAAACTGCTAATTTACCTCTTGTGAAATGTCTTGGTTGTCAGCATCATCTTTGTGATCAGTAATAAAGCCCATTGTTTCTACACAGTAAGCATCTCAACCTTAGGTCAAAATTGATAAAATGAAAAGCATGGCAACAACCAAAGAAAGCAAACAGTCAGTTTTACTCTTTATATATATATATATATATATATATATATATATATATATATATATATATATATATATATATATATAATTACATCACTATATACTTCAGTATATGAAGTCGCTATGGCTTTCAGAAAGTTTTAATTATTTAATTTATTTATAATAATACATATTTTTTATTTTTTTATGGGGCATTTAAAGAGGACTGGATTTTTTCAGAGTATTCGTTCCTTTCCCTTCATTTAGCTCGGACAGGAGTGTGAAAAACTCTTACTGGACCACAAATGTCAATTAATTAACAGAAGCGATTGTAACACAGCACTTTCCCCCTTTATGCAATATTATGCAAAATGCTGAACAATCTGGGAGATCACTTTAGTTGCATTAACAAGTTACCTCAAAAATAAACAGTATTAATAAAAGCTAGCAGAAAACAAAGTTTCACCCAGGTCATATATCTTTTAAACAAGACAGCTCAAGCAGCCTTGCCTCTTTAATGAGGCAGTAAAGGTACAGTAATGCCACAAAGAGCATTTATATTATCACCCTTTTATGTGCTTGTCAACACTCAGTAATAAGAATCAATGCTTTGTGTTTTTGTTATGTTCCTTTTGGCTTCTATACAAACAAACTTCCCTGTGCTTTCCTGCTGTGATTTTATTAACTCTTTCCAAACTAAATAATTATTAAAGAATATAATCCTGAAAAAAATGTTAATACCAAGATTCTTTCCATGTCCATTCCAAACAGATGTTAGGAAATGCATTGTATTTGAGAAATTAAATATGAAACATCGCTAGTGTCTTAATTAAGACCTTCTAGCTTCAGGGCTATACTGCCAAGTGAGGAGCAGTATTTGTGTCTTCCAATTTCAGCAACATAAATCAATTAAAAACATGACAAGGATAAAAGTTTAGCATTATTGAACAATTTAAACATTCAAAACCAATAGAGTCAAATCAACCCCTTAATCAAAACTACACTTTATAAAATGGCATGAACAAAATAAAAATGCAGAGCTGAAATTCAACATTTCTGATTCTGAAGGGTTGTAAATAGAGACTGAATTCCGCACATGACAGTGTGTTAATATATTTTTTGATAGATTGGACTATCAGACAAAGTCACATTACATAACAATGTGCTGTGTGAAACTAATATGCAAGATAGGATAGCTAGAGTGTTAATCAGAAAAATATTTATTTGATTTGACCAAATCATTGTCCTGACCTGTAAATAGATCCTGTCTGGATTTCTTCATTATTTTGGGTAACTTTATACAGTTTTCAATGTATTTCTAATCCATGGATAGTTAAATGCATTCCTGTTTCTTCGGTTAACTTTATCCTATTTCCACTATGCTTCAAAATATTAAGCATATTTACAAACCTGTAAAAAAACGAGGACCCCCCCCCCCTTCTTAATTACTACACCCAAATGACTTAATTACATATTTAATTTATAATCTAAAAGCTTTAAAATCATAAATATGTGCATAAATCAAGCTAATACGATCACCATATCTAATGCAATTAATAGCATTTTCTCTCATTTCAGCATGTGCTGTAATACAATGAGATACCTGGGTTTAAAAATGTAATTCTTAAAGTACATTGTCATTGTCTACTTTATAGATCTGTAACCCCCATCCACACATAGCCTACATCTTAAACAATCCTTTGGCATCTTACTGACAGTCTTGCTCTATTGCTCTATCAAGTATTATGCATTTCTCTGCATTTAATGTATTATGGATTTTCTTGTAGTTACTGCATCTTGTTTAGCACTTTGTGATGGTGGTCCACTATGAAAGGCGCTATATAAAATAAAGATTGACTGATTGATTGATAAGGTAAAAATCATGATAGAATCAGCTGGATCCATTGCTTTCAATGGAAAATGAATTTTCAGTGTTCATCTTCATAGTGCCACTCAAATTAAAACAAAAACACTTTTTCTAATTTACAGTATAATTGATCAACATCTGTATCATTTACACACATAACTGTCTACTAATAATGACATGATGTTACAGGTCATAATCAGCGTTAAAATAAATAAATAAATATATACATACATATCATCTTTATCACCATCATCATCATCATCATCATTAGCTTCATCATCTTCAGCCTTTTTCAATTCACTGCTGGATGAAGGCCTCTCCAAGATTCTTCCACAAAAGCCTGTCTGCTGCATCCCTCATCCATGTTGCTCTGGCGTGTTTCCTAATTTCATCTTGCCATCTTACTGGAAGCCGTCTTCTTGATTGCTTTATATCTCTTGGGATCCAGTCTAGTATCTCCTTGGTCCAGCGATGGTCTGTTCTTCTTGCTACTTGTCCGGCCCACTGCCATTTCAGTTTTTTCGTTCTCATAATAACATTGCATACTTTTGCTTACGTTCTTATCCATCTATTTCCAGCATGCATCCTTCCATACTCCGTTGAGTCATTTGTAATTTTTGAGTCATTCTTGCATTGATGGTCCAGGTTTTGCATCTGTAAGGTAGCACTGGCAGCATGCATTGGTCGAAGACTTTCCTCTTGAGGCATAAAGGTAGATTTCCCTTTCCAGCTGACTTCAGTACAAAAAACAGGCATTCCAGGATGCTTAGAACACATCAGAGTAATCTGGCAACAAATTGAATCAGCTAAAAAGGAGAGAAAATAGCTCCTTATGACATTCCTGAATTTGGCTAATGCATATGGTTCAGTGCCACATGAACTTCTATGGGTAGCATTTGATTTTTTCAGTTTACTGATCACAATAACAAATTTAGTGAAAGCGTACTTTGGAGATTTGCAATTTTGTTTTTCAACTTCAGAATTCAGCACTACATGGCAATGCCTAGAAGTTGGAATAATGGCAGGATGTACCATTTCTGCAGTGGCTTTTACCATGGCAATGGAAGCAATTATTAGGGCATCTAAATGGGTAGTGAGAGGAGAGCACTTGGCTTCTGGAATGGAGCTACCACCAATTCAAGCATACAATGATAACATGACAACCATGACTACAACAGTAGCCTGCACTAATCGATTATTGGGCAAATTAACCAATAACATAGAATGGGCATGAATGCAATACAAGCCCACCAAATGAAGGAGCATCTCTATAATTAAAGGTAAAGTAGTAGATAAAAGGTTCTACATTAATGGTGAGGCAATACCAACAGTGTCTGAGAAGCCAGTCAGAAGTCTTGGGAGATGGTACGACGGGGATCTAAAGGACACAGTTCGTGTGGGAGAAATTATTACTGGGCAAACTGTAAATCTGGTGATTTCAGTGTGGTCTACTGCCAAGGCTGCTGTGGTCACTGACTGTGTAAAAGATTTCTTTGACAACAGTTGAGAAGCTGGAAGCTTTAATCAGTTCATATGTCAGGAAATGGTTGGAATTCCATGCAGGCTCACCAGAGTGGGACTTTATGGTAAAGGAATACTGCAGCTACCAGTCTTTGCTCTAACCGAGGAGTGTGCCAAGGTCCAACTGGAAATTACATTAGTAGATTCACGTGATAAATGCATAAGGGAGGCAGCAACTGTTTTGAAAACTGGAAGTAGGTGACAAAGAAAGCCATGGAAGATGCAAAGGCTGTCCTTTGAATCTGTGATATTGTGATAGTTCAGCATGGAAGAAGGGGTCTTAGTTTCAGTTCAACTCCACTTACATGGCACAAGGCAATCCCAGCTCAATGGAGGAAGCTGGTAGCCAACGAGGTGCAAAAGCAGAGGATGAGGTGTGTAAAGGCCATTTCCCAGGCCAAGCAGGAAGAAAGGATGAAATGGGATGGGAGAGTGTTGAACAACATGGAACAAGATCTCAAGATTTGTGGCACACTCTTCAACCCGGTTTCTCAGAGATGTCAGGTTCAGTGGCCAAGAGTTGCGTCACACAGTGACAAACTTATCTGAAGCAGCAGAAAGGAGCAGCAACTGGCTGTAGTTGAGCGGGAAAGATTCTGGCTGAGGATCTCAAGCACAATAGAATGTACTGGCAAGTAAGCTGGCATGAGTTGAGTGGGGGACATTGGGGGGTGATGCTGGGATGCCAGAATCACTGTCGAGCCCTCTTGAGGTGTAATGGGCTAGTCGATGAAACACCGAGGGTGGAAGGTGGCCACTTGAAGACACCAGAGATGTATCCTACTTAGCTCAATCCAAACGGTTGTCATGCTGATGCGCTGGGGAAACCGCACTGTGGTTGATCCCCGGAGCCAGCATCGCACCGTTGTGTGTGCTGATGCGCTGAGGAGGCAAAATAAGCTGATCCCTGGAGCCAGCATTACACTTCAGCAATCAACACCAGGAAGAAGGATATCTGGATCACCAGGTGGAAAGAAACGCAAATAGATGGAGATGCAGATGGATCGCATTAGTTTACTATAAAGCTACGTCTTAGTTGGTGCTCATATTGATCTTCAGCCCCTTATTTTCCCAAACCAGTGTTTTGAAAATGTCTTCTAGGGTAGCCATGAAGAGCTTTAGGGAAATTGTATCTCCTCAACAAACTCCTTTTTTAATCTTGATTTTGTCGCTGTTTTTATGGAGTTTTACTGTGGATGTTGCATTCTTGTATATGGTGTGGATCAAGTCTCTCTGTACGTTTTCTCAATTCCTTGTTTTTTCAGAGAACTTTATGCAAAGTCGATGATTCCCAAGCAAAGTGGAAGTATGTACTCGTTGCTGGTGTGAATCACTTGCCGTGCCACTTGAAGATGACCCATTGTGCTAAATCTACTCCTCAATCCTCGTTGCTCATTTGATTGTGCCGAGTAAAATGTATCTTCAAGTCTGTTGGTGAGTATCTTGGTAAAACTGTTGTAGATTATAGGAAGTAAGGTAATAGGTGTGTAGTGCTTGAGGTCTTCTTTATCTCCTCTCTCATGTAAAGTATCACTGATGCGTTGTCCCAGTCATTTGGCACTTTCCTTTGCTTAATATGCAACAGTATTTTTTATCAGTTCTTCACCTCCTTCTTTCACAATGTCAATTGTTATGCTGTCTTCTCCGAGTGACTTTCCTGTCTTCATATGTTTGATAGCATTTTTTTCTTCTTCTGGTAGAACATCTGGAACTTCTTCCTCTGGTTGCATTTTTTCCATCTCGTCTTCTTCATTTGCTACGTTGCTCTTCGACTCTCTTCAAAATCAATTCTCAGTTCTTTTTGATAGTCTTGTTATCTTGTTTGATTGCTAAAATCTGTTTTTTTCCCATGACAATTAGTCTTTGTTTTGCTTTCTTCATGCTTTGGTTGCTTTTATCTCCTGCATGATCTTCTGGTCGCATTTTGTACTCTATGTTCCAGCAATGGTTTTTTTATGTTTCTGCAATTACGCCACTTCCTCATAGATTTTGTTTACCTAGATTGCTTCATCTTTTTGCAGATCTTGAAGAGCGCTGAATCTATTCTTCAGTTCCAGTGGAAACACTAGGCTTTTCTTCTGGAGCATTTCTACGTTGATTGTGTTGGGTTTCGTCATCATGAGTTTCGCTGTCTTCAGTGCTGTGTGTAGGTGTATTTTGTATATTACAAGTCTGTGGTCACTTCTTTTTTTAAATTGTTTAGTATGAGACATCTTGTACGGTGTGCTTCTTGTTGGTGAGTATGTAGTCAATTTCATTCTTCACTCTGTTGGGTCCTCTCCATGTCCATTTCCTGATGGGTTTCTTCTGGAACAAGGTTTTTATGATGAATAAGTTATTTTTCTCTGCAAATTTGACTAGTCTGTCACCCCTCTCATTCCTGTCACCATGTCCAAATTTGACAACAAAATTCTTGCCTTCTTGCTGGTCTCCTATTTTGGCATTGAAGTCATCAATGATTAACTTATAGTGGCTCTTCCCATTTTCGTATAGTTCTTGTACTTCATAAAAATCTTCAACTTCTTCAACTGAATAGCCTGTTGTTGGTGTATATACTTGGATGACCTGAAGTTCAGGGCAGTTTTGCCATATGCTGTAAATTCTCCCTCAATACATTCGCCATAGTAAAAGCAAAGTAAAGCATGGGTAAGCATTGTAAAGTCTGGCAAGTTATGATAATCCATCCTAATAAACATTGCAAACTATGATAACTGCATAGAATAACCATAGGGAAAACAAAAATACTGGATAAACTTTTGCTATGACTAAAACGCATGCAATAAAATTGCTTTTTTTCTTTGGGGGGGGGGGGGGGGGGGGGGGGGCAGGTTGATTTAATCAATAATTCCTTGCATTTAAATCACTATTATGTGCACCAGATGCATTATTTATGGTAACATTTCAGATGTTTGATAACACTGGTAACAGTGAAACCACTTTTGGTAAGTGTACTTCCTTTTATTATAGATCTGAGTGTATTTGCTTTACATCACATTGTTCCATCCTGCATTAATATATAAAAACTTGGGTTGTGTTTGTCAAAAATATAGAAATAGTATTACTAAATGGATATAGATTCTGATTATGGGGTGTAGGGCCTCCATTTGCAGCCAGCACAGATTCTGAACAGTGCTTTAGTAGTTGTGGTGGGATAGACAACTATTCCTCTATGATTACTATACAGCTTTGTATTCTTTTAGTACATCAATGATTCCTGCTGTGGATGTAAAGCACTTTGTGAGGGCCTTGTCATTAAAGGCACTAAAAACAACTAACCTGTATTGGACTGTATAACCCATTATCAAACACATAAGCATTAATGTCCAACGCTGCTGTCATTTCAGCTAGATAATTGACAATCAGGTGCCCCAAGTGGCATCCAACAGAACTTACCCAGAAGATACATTTAAAAGGCTACAGCTGTCTTATTTGCATTTAAATACATTTTACGCTTTATTTTGTATGCCCAATTCTAACTCGCCACTTGAGGTATAGTGGTAAATAACGACTCAATACAAACTAAAAAAACAAATTAAGCAGGCAATTTAAACTGTGGCATTTAACTTTTAACCATTCAGAACTTACAAAAAAAATGCATTAAAAGCAAAATCAGTAGTTTGTTCTGTCCTTCCCTTTTCTACTTTTAAATGCAGCGCGGTTGTGGTATCAGGTGTTTTGAGCTGAAGTGGAGGACGCTGGTTTCATAGCCCCTCCTCCCTAGTACCTCCAGTCACACTGAATAAGACTTTCCAGTTGATGCGCTGTGGGAATCACATTCACAATAAATCTTACAAACCTAATAATTCCCTTGCTCATAACTTTGGAACATCAGTGTGCAGTAAATGAAGGCACCAATCATGGAATCATTACAAAATACTAGGTTACGACAGGTGTACTATAAACAGGAGTTTAGTTTTGCAATCAATTAATGTAGCAAAAAGGAAACCTTCAAAACGTGCTGAGAACATATATTACATTCCATATGTAGGGTTAGTTCAAAGTTGCTTGAACTCTATTATAAATTTCACAAATGGATGCATTAATTACCACAGGTCATTAAGAACCTACAGGCCCAGTGGCACGCATCCGTAATTTATTTCAATTACCAAGAAGCAATTATTATGTTCTGTGCCTCATCTAATTATTTTGTTACTGATGACATTCAAAATAAGAGTAGTATGTTTTTTGCATGTAAATGACCTATTGTGTGCCGGAAAAAGTAATTGTTAAAATAATAATAATAATAATAATAATAATAATAAGGAAAAAGAAAAAAACGTAAAAAAAATGTGTAGCAGATCTCATCATGGTGCTGCTACTTTTTTAAATATTAAAAGTAGTAGCAAGTAAGAAAGTATAATAACGATATGCAATTACTGTATGCTGTATCATTTTTGCCAGTTAGCCATAGTTGAATTTCAAAATAAGATACATGTTACCCAGTGGTTCATTTGCATTTGGTTCAAATATTAATGAGTTTAGTTGCGAGTTGGCAGGATTTCCCGTCTGTCGGCAGCCACTGGAAACGTTTTCTACGGCAATTTTTCTCTTCCGACTGCTGTTTACTTTGGCAGGAGAGAAATGCAGGAATAGAACTGCAAGTAGGTATTTGCCTTCAGTTTTTTTTTATTTTCTTTTTTTTATCCAAAACAGAAATTATGATATGTCCCCATAGTAACAGGGACACACTAACTGGTCTCTAATAAAAGTGCTTTTATTTTTTCCAGTAGTGCTGTGATGGAGTTGACTGAGATCATTTGATTTACAGGAGATCTTGGGTAGTGTTCTTCGGCAACTCTGAGAGAGCAGGCTGCCAGACGACCACCACTTGGTGTCACCATTACTCATTGCAATTTTTCTACCTAAAAGATAATATTTATCCAATTTTTTTTTCTAGGCTCTGATCTACCACAGTTTAATAACAAATTCCTCCATATGCATGACATCATAATTTTACATTTACAGACAGTTTCCAAACCAATTATTTAATAAGATTAATAATATTCAAACACAATCACCAGGAGTAATCAGTATCACATCTTTGTACTAGGATGGACACATTAAGATCACAGTCTATGCTGGTCCAACCTGATAGCTCTATACGAACTAAAAGCAATGTTTAAAGCCATTTTTATATTCACATTTAAGAAAGATGCACAATTCACCTGAGAAATAAGAGGACACTATGCTACACAAGTCTAACTGAAAAAAAATGTGATGAAACTACATTTCGAAAATCACTTGGCTGCTGTATTTATTATTTATTATTATTATTATTATTATTATTATTATTATTATTATTATTATTATTATTATTAATTTATTATTTTTTTCACAAAATTAAAATGTCTGTCTGCCATTTTGTTTAGATGGATTGGATACTCAAGAGAAGAATGAGAAAAAAAACACACCAATATCCTGCTGTACAGTATGATAAAGTCTTTAGATATTTTAAAGGAGTGGTGGCAACCAAGGAGTTATCCTATTCAATTTGCAAACACTGATACTGTAAAGCAGTGCAGTGAGGATAGTGTTCCTCTCTGTAAATTGTGATTAAGAATGGGGTGATTTTGTAACATGGAGTAGGTGAGCTTAAAAAAAACACTTGCTGTTACTGACAAGCATGCGTACAAGGATGTACTTGAAATGAATTAACCAGCTTGGAAGCTTTCAAAAACCACATCTCTCTCTCTCTCTCTCTCTCTCTCTCTCTCTCTCTCACTACATAACAATGACCAAAAGACATTCCTGTGTCAAGTATGGAAAGGATTTTAATAAAAAAAGATCAAGTCTATAGACGTGAGCTCTAGTTTTTTATTGTGAAGATACTGGGAAGGCAGATCAGTAGCAGAAAGCCAGTGTCTACATCATGCTTTCCCCCTCATCTACATATGTAGGAGTCAGTCTAGTCAGGACAGCAGGTGGGAATGGATGGTGCCCAGAACAGGCGCATTATATTAAAAGAACTGTAAAGTACTTAATGAAAATTACATTAGACAAAAAATCTACTTGAAGACATATTCACATTTAATGGCAAATTAAATTATAAGCATAAAAATGAAACCTGTATGAACACATTGCAGGTGACTAAATAATGCACCAAGTAATCTTATTTTAACAGAGATTTTTAACAGATGAAATTCTTTCAACATTTGTAAATAGGAAGTACGTATTATACATTCAGCAAATTACAGCCATGTGGAGTCCACGGCAACATCATTATTTTTTTTCCAGTGAGCTTAGAGTTATCTTTTAGGGAATAACATTTTGAACAAACACTTCACACAACTCTCCATGAAAAAGATTTGTTAAAGAATTAACTACAAACATGCTTTTAAAAAAATGGACCTCTGCTATTTGTAACCAAGCATTAAAGTCACTCAATTATTTGTCACTAAAATAAGACAGACTCAGAATTAATTTTGCAGCCTTCGCTCACTTAGGCCCCAAAAAGTGATTTTCTCCTGGTCATGCTACATTTACTTTGCAGTTACAGATGATTTACAAAATGCACATAAATAGATTTTAATGACGCAGTGACTGGACTGAATTGGGATCAAGATAAACTGGTCTATGATTGGTACATTTCTAATGAAGACCAGATGGGATAGGAAGAACTTAAACGTTTTGTATATCCCTGTTGCTAAACAATAGAAAGCCATTCCATTAATAAACTTTCAGGCACTTCAACATGGAAAGCTAAAAATTACATACTGTAGGATCAAAAAATGGACAGGCACAAATACCAATGTCCTTTACAAGACCATAGCATGCACAGTATTTATCTCTATCAAACTCTTTTACAGAAGAGAGGACAGTTTGACAAGAAAAATATACAATAATGCATGTGTATTTACAATTTTCATATCAAAAGAAACACAGTCACGTCTTATACTGGAGAGAGATGCAATTACAAAGATAGTTTCAAGACTATCGAATCCAGCTGCATTTAAATGAAGCCTATTTTTTCAGGTTGATTAAACAAGCAATTTTTCTGCTTATTATTTCCCGGACTTCAAACAATGTTTAGCTACTAGCCTTCCAGTGATTCTTAATAGATAAAACCCAAATAGCAGTAATGCAGGCATTTATCTGTATTATGAGCCACACAATGCAGGAGCTGAATAGCGATTTCTCACAGTCAATTACAGTGCATGTGTGGCTCCTTCAGTAAAAGGAGCTTTAATAATGTGTGCAACATGGCCGCGTGCACTCGGCTTTATGCTGAACACAGGTAGTTGTCAAGGAAACTGATTGTCTTTCTGACTTATCCCAACAATTTATTACCCATCATTATGTATTATTAAAAACATACATATTAATGTAAAAGATGAAAAAAAACAAAGTCTATTGAAAGGAGTTGCACCTGATAAGGCTTATTTAGTATATAGTTTTATTTGTATTTTGTTTTACCTAAATGCTATGGTAGCTTCACTAACCATTTTATCCTAACATTTAATGCATTGGTTTTCTGGATTATTATTATTATTATTATTATTATTATTTATTTTTTTTTACAAATCAGAAAGGAGGTTGGTATACATAGGATACCAATTTCTCATTGTATTAACACTTAAAGTGATGTTAAGTCATTACTTTTTAGAAGATGTCATTATTTTCACACATTTAAAATCAGTACTAATTACAAAATTTATACAGCTCATAGTTGTTTTTTGGGAGAAAAACAAATATTACAGAAAACAAATTATGTTCACACTAGGGATGTGCTTTTGGTACATTTTAATGAATGTTTAAATACTATGCAGGTGTCAGCGTTTAAACATTTAAACCATATCTACATGCACACACATTCTTTATATTACATTCTGATGTATATTGACAGCCCTGGTTAGTATTCTCTAAGCAAAGAAAGCTTAAATAAGAAAAAAACGTTTTAACATTGCAAAGATTTAACTAAGTAAAAAAAAAAACACCTTCACACCAAAAGTATGCATGTATTGAAAATGTTTGATTGGTTCATTTATGGGTATTAGTTGATTAACTAGTAGATTAAGCATATTTTTTATTAAGGTAATGATCTTACAGCGGCTGTCCTGCACGTAATACTAAAAAAAATCAATAGAGTCTAAAAAATTTAAAAAAAGCCCTGTTGGCCTTTTTAAAAGCATTTGTATTATTATTTGTATCTCAGTAAATGTCTCTCACCAGAGATGTACATGTGCTGGCCATGTGGGCACAAAGTGAATAAATTAAACCAATTTATTTCTTTTTTAAAAACATTTTATTATATTCAAAGAACAAAGCAAAAAAACACAGCTTACATAGCTATTGTTCAGAGATCAGTGACACAAACAAGAAATTATATATATATATATATAATATATATATACATATATATATATATATATATAGTATATATATATTTATATCTAATGATATCTATATAACTGTATATATATCAAAGTTCACTGTGTTATCTATAGATATCCTATATATATATATATATATATATATATTATATATATATATATATATATATATATATATATATATATATATATATATATATAAATGATTTATGTAAAAGTGTACTAGTAAATTAAAGCCTATAAATAATTTATTTACTCTTATGCGTTCTCTGGGATTAATATTGGAAAAAAAAAACTTTTAAATTGTGTTATACGTATTCACAGGAATGTAATACAACTTTGATTTACTTTATTAACATAGCTTTAGCTTTATTATCAGTGGTCCACCTTTTCTTGTGATGAAAATTTTGTGTTTGTTTTTGAATTTGTATTTATATTCAAAAACAGCACTACAGAAATCATTTGCAGATGCTTCCTGGTAAAAAAATTACTTCCTGCGTTGTAGCTCAGTTTGACTCCACCGGTCTTGCTTCAGTCAGGCCATGTGAACTACTGCACTGTAATCAGATAACAGTCTGTCTTGTTAGAGAGTCGGAAGGACACGATGTGACTGTGACATATCTCTGCCAGCCAAGGTGTTTTTATCTCAGATGGATTGTGAAAAAAGTGGGATCTCTACATTAGAAAATAAAATGAAAAGTTTCCAGTTCCAGTAATAACCTCTTGTAACAGAGAATAATTCTTGGTGATCAATCTCCTCCCCCGAGCTGTTTAAGGGGAACAGAGTGTCCTAGACTGGATGGCCAGACAATTCATTCCCAGGGTTAGACGGAAGTCGGTCATCTAGAAAAGGGGGGGAGCTACGATACAAAAAATATTTGCCCCGGAAATGAAACAACGTGGCAGCCTTGGATTGGAGCGGTTGCACTCGTTAACCAAGGGGTCATGATTGATGGTACAAAAGGGGCGTAGAGAAGTGATCTGTGTCTTTGTATGGTTAAAGCTGAACCAGAAGGATAACATGTATTGTAAATTGTGAGGGTTTTGTTTGTTTTTCTCATGTCTAAAGAACCACTGTATTTGTTAGATGGCAGAACACAATTCGAAGCTGTCGCCAAGGTCCAGCACTTATCCGGACTGCACTGCACCATTGTTCACGATAAACAGTATTTGCTCCATGAGCACTAAATCACTCACTGTAGACTTATGTTTGTGTTTTGTGTTACGTGTGGGTATTTAGGAATGGGACTGTTATTATTTCGGGACCAACCCATGGATTGAAACAGAGCAATACAAGTTGCTGTATTGCCTGTTATCACTGTTATTATTTACTGCTGTTTGTCATCAGCCTTTTGGATTATACAAATAAAACACCATTGTACCTGGATTATCGTTGTCTGTCTGTATATTGATCACCACAGCATTCCCACACCTGCACACTGTTAACCACTTTGCCACAACTCCTATCTAATATTACATTTTATTAAGGAAACATATCCATCTTTTGTTTGGTCCACCACCCCTGCCAAGAGCCCCTGCCACTGTCTTCTCACTCAGTCTAATGTCTGTGTGCATGAAGAAACTATGATAAAAAATCTTCATGGTAAATTAATCTGTCCCCGTTCTTCTGAATAGTTGCATACTGAAAAGAGCATCTACATTTACAACTCCCAAAATCATCATTTTTGTAGTTCGTGCTTTCAGACCTCCCCCTACCCCCAATCCCACCACCACACTTGTGACCATTTCTGATCTGCAGTGCAGCAACCCATAATTAAAAGAACACCTGCTGATCACCACAGTACTTACAGCTACAGAAACAGACAAAGGACTGTCTCTGACGATTCTTTTCAACATAACTGTCAACAACTGCTCTTTCTAAAAGAGACTTTTACAGCAGTTAAAGGGTAAAAGGCTAACCAGACATTCCAGATTGCCTGCTGGACACTAAACACCTATGTTATATATATATATATATATATATATATATATATATATATATATATATATATATATATTAGTGGTTTGCAGAAGTATTCACACAGTGGTTTGCAGAAATATTCACCCCCTACCAATAATGCCACTTTTGCTGAATTAGAAATAATGTGCGCACAGTTTTTCAAACAAACATTTTTTATTCAAAGCTGAAGTGGTTAAACTGAACACTGTTATATGAGGAGGAGGTTAAATGTCATCAAAACTTGCAAAGAAAATGTACACAATAAAATATACTGGTTGCATAAGTGATCAGTCCCTTAAGTCAGTACTTGGTAGAAGCACCTTTTTGCAGCAATTACTGCTATGCGTCCTTTTGGATAGGTCTCTACTAGCTTTGCACAGTAGGATGGTGAAATTTGTGCCCATTCTTCATGGGAAAATTGCTCCAGTTCTGAATAATTTGTTGGGGATCATCAATGGACATTGACAAAACAATAAACACCCTTGCACCTGTAAATCATTGTCTGTCTGTTCTTTCTACTTTGCTGCATTGCCTTCACCAGCACTCACTTATCCACTTGTCCACATAGATGCATAATTTTTCTACAAATTCTACTTAGTAAATGTTATTCTTGAAGTGTTTGTACATCCCCTTTATTGCAAATCATGGATGGAAAACCAGATTTCTCATCAAGAATATTATTTTGCCTGAAACCATTCTCATTTTTTTCTTCTTAATTGCTTCTTCTTTATAAGGTGGAGTTTACTTGATTTTATTAATTCAGAAGAGGATTGGTTTGAATACCGCTAAAGATTATTTCACCTTTTCTTTTTGACCACAACACATATATTTTCAATATATAAAATAAATATATGGATTACAGACTAAAAAATATTTTACATATATCCCATATATTTTAAATATATAAAAAAGGGGGCCAGTTTCTGTATATAAATATATAAATTATAAGTATCATTTTTCCACAAGGGAGGGCTTACTGATTAAATTAATGTGCTGTGTAAAAACGTTTGTGATTGCAGTAATTTATCTGGAAAAAAGTAGAAAAAATGTTTTACAGGAAAATACATAATTTGAAAGCTTTGTTTTATACATTTAAAATTAGATTTTGGGCAGATTTCAGCTGCCAAGGGTGGAGTGTTATGACAAACATGTATTTGAATTCAATTAGAATTGGTTGTATCATCCAACATTAAAAAACCCTAGTGCTGAATTAAGAAATTCTAAAATAAAGTAAAATTCAATGACATTTTCAATGTCTTGAACTGTTATATTTGTTGGGGATTCATTTGATATTATTTTATATGGCGGCTCTTTGAGGCCATCGAAAAAGAGAAAAAAAAAAACCTTTGTTATGTCGAGATCACTATGTAATTTATCTCAGAATCTCAAGAAAAGTAAAGAAAAGTGATTACTGTTGCCAACAAGTCACCTTTGGAGTACATAAGTACTACAAACTAACATTATCTATGCTTCAATGCTACTAAAATAATGGATAGAAATCCACACACCTAACGTTGCGTTTACCTTGTGTTCAGCCAATCACCTCTCTACACCCTCCTCTGAATTATTACTTCACAATCAAGAAGCAACCAATTACCCTATCAACAATTAAGAAACATTTGCTCAGTAAAAGTGACATAACGTTAAAACAAATTAAATGTGACATTAAAAATCTCTTTGGGGCATGCATGTGTTCTGTTAAAACCACACAGCTGCTATCATCATTTTTACTGTGATGAGACAAGAATATTAAAACGACAAAAAGGTTAACATTGCTCAAAGTGGGGAAAAAACGGAAAAAAGGGCAGAAAGGGCTCTTATAGCACATAGTATTTTTGTGCTCAAAAATAATTCATAGCTTTTTTACTTAATTTTACTTACTTTTAATAATACACATATTTTTCCATGAACAGTGGCAGTATATATTTTCACTTATTGGAAAATCAATGTCTGTATATATAAATACACTCAAATATTTTTTACCAGTTGTGTTGTGATTTACACTATTTAAGCAGTACACTGGACATCAAACCATAAATGCAACAATATTCTTTATCAAAAATCCTGAAGTACATCTATATCTTCATATAGGGATTATGGCATTTTGGCAGTAGTGTGTGATAGTATTTTTACATTAGACATTAACCTCAAATTAGTAGGTGGTTGAGCAAATAGCATTTAAGTAAATGAATGGCCATAAAGAATTCCAGCACAGTCTGTATTGGTTTGGGTACAGTAAAGACTCACAGGTGACGATGTGTTATATCCCAAGGGCAGAAGTTCACTAGGAATAAACTTGGACAAACGAAAGAGCGATCATATACTAGAAAACCCTTCCTGTGACAAATTGTATGGTTATGGTGATATTTGCATTTCACCACCAAAACAAATTGAAACATTCTTTCCAGATAGTCTTCTTGAAAGAACCATAACACTTGTCACTTGGCTAATCATTTTTACGTGTTCACCACAAGGCAATTTTGAAAACAACTTGCTTTATAGATGTTTCTTTTAAAATGTTACCAGTATAAATAAACACCAGGATTACACCAGAGCCTGCATGTGGCACAGAGTGGCAGAGGCCTGGACTACAGTACATATTGTCTTCAGTGTGTTGCCTTCTTTGGTAAAAAGGTGGTAACAAATCAACCAAATTACAGCCCTGCGCGATTGCATGGGAGCACAGTAGTGCAGTAGTCTCAGATATCTAAACTGAAAGCAATACAAATCATCTTCTTTGTTGCACTATGACTATTGCTTTATGTAGAAATGACAGAGCTATTTTTCCAATAAGTGAGTATATGAATGGCTGTCAACTGGATTGCTGTCCCATAAAAATACTAAACCCTAATTCATTCATGCAGTACATTATACCTGCGGTCCTCAAAGCCTTTTGAATGGTATGGTTTATGAAATCGCATTGAAGGAATTCAGAGGCTCCTTCAGTACAATACATATGCAGAAAGGTTCAATTTAATCCAGGCTGGGTAGCTTCAAGGGGAGGATGCTTGTGTGTCTGCAGTTACAACAACCCAATGAAGTGAGAATAATGCATTGATTCAATGATCTGAGGTCTGGTTTCTGTTGACTGCACAGAAGACCAGGCTACGAAATAAACTTAAATCACCAAAAAGGATTGAAATGAATACTCTTTTCTGACACTGCCTACTCCAGTGTGGCCAGAAGACACATTTTGTAAAAATAAATAAATAAATAAATAGTGTTGCTTTTATCTGGACAATTCAACAAATGGCCAAGATGGTATCGCTCTATATCTTCCGACTTTCAAAATATACCCTGGAACCCTGGTTTGTGAATTATAAAATATTAAGCATCTTGAGAAGTATTTTTATCACTGCCGTTTAGCCGAGTACCTAACACCATGCTGATTAAAAATAGTACCAAAGCAGTTAAACTTCCCTTTCATATCATCCTTACTGCGAGTACCCAGCCTCCACCCCCCCCCCCAGTGAAATGAAGTAGTTTTAGAACATCACTTTGATTCAATGATCTAAGGATGGGGTATCATTATGCACTGATGGTTGAATAGTAAATTGTGCTTTACCGGTCTGTCAGTCACACTGACAGCACAGACAAGAAGTCTCTGATCTCTAGACAGTAAGAGCTACAGGCCAGTCTTCTGGGAAACTGAGTTCAGTTTCAGTATATTCCCTTACATACTGTTGAATGGAAGTATTATGTCTTGAATTCTGTTTACCACTGAAGGTACTTGTAATAGCTAGCTTGATAACCATGTGGTAAATATGATACAGTATGACTGTTTCTGCCTCTAGTAGTACATTCCAAGTTAAATTCATGAGGCTGAATATTACTACTACCTCTACTACGACTACTACTACTACTAGTAATAATAATAATAATAATAATAATAATAATAATAATAATAATAATAATTATAATTTACATAACTCACTCTTAACAAGGACCATACATTTTCACAAAAGTGACTCTGGTATTGATAAAACCATTATGTTTTTCCAGACCATTAAAGATTTTTCAGATTGATCTCAATCTCAGTTAAAACACAAAGAATTACAGAGCAAGATAATAAGATAACAAGATAGTCATTGTAGAACTGTTTACCACAGGCTTCATCCTTGAGTGTTATATACTCTCCTGTGCTTTTAAATGGTTGTTGGGGTTTTGCTTTATAACTAAAATACTGGGATGAAGCCTTCCTTTGCTAGGCTGCTGTACATTTTATATTTAAAAAAAAAAACAATGGTAATTTTTCAAATGAAAATGCTACTGTAAATAGTTAATCACGATGCAGACCATCTGCTGATAAATTAAAGGGTGTCTATTTAGAATATATTATACCGTAGGTCTCTCGTAGTAAATGGTATATGATTAAAAGAGGGACTAGAGCACCTCATAGCCCCTGTGAAATGTACTACAAATTTGTACCTACAATAATTGTCACTTCACTACAACCATTACAACATTATGCATTTCAGCCATGGAATTGTAAGTGGTATAACACATACTTTACCACATTATTTAGAGCAGTAAAAAGGACACTTTACTGTAGGATTTACTGCAGTAGCCCATGATTCCTGGTTATTTGTTTTATGAGATCTTACTACAGCATGTGAACATGCATCATTAATATCTGATGTTCATTAACAGGTTGTGTTCCTTGTCATTTGGGCTGTTTTTTTCCCCACATGGGAACATGAGGTCTTCACTCCAAGAACTATAGAAATTAGGACCCATCACAAATTCTTCAAAGTCTTTGCATTTTGGAATCCTCTGCCTGTCTCTCTCAGTGCACTGTCAAATACATTTTTGGTTCTGTTGTCCGAGTAACAGTCCCAGCTGCCTGTTGCTTTTGTCTGTGCCTGTTTTGATGCCATGGAGGCATAGCATACAAGTGTACATGACAAAACGTGAGCCGTCTCAGGGACCGCTGCATTCACAGTAGTGCCAACAGCTGTTACAGAGCCCACCCCTTCCTCTGAAGCAGGCCACTTTTAGGATGGCTGGACCTGGGATGGCTGCGTTTACACTATGTTAAAAAACCCAAGCCATCTCAGAGTCAGCTTAAAAGTAACTAGTTTGAACGGAGCATTAGGGTCAGACCCACTGAACTACTTCTGCCATCATGGCATCATTACAACATCCCACCTTCGTACCTGGTATTTTTGTAATACCATTATCTCAGCAACCACTGACAGTGTGTATATGAAAAACATAATATGAAAAGTCAAAGATTTATTGTATCTTCTGCCAAAAAGATTTCATGCTCATATTCATTTCATCCTAATTTATAAAATAAAAACTTGAAAATAAACGGACTAATCTGTAAGTTTACAGTTTATTTGTTTAAACTAATTTTTAAATCAGAATTACATCTGTCAGAGTTCCATTACCAAACAATTATTATTAGTGGATACAAAATTATTTCACATATGGTTTTAAATCTGAATTTTTTTTTTTTTTTTTTTGGTAGATATTAGTGAACATAAGATCAATTGTTGGGTAAACTAAATTTAGCTATAAGAAAATATTTCATTTGCAATTAATCTATTTTTAACTTTCTAAAATTAGGGTTTAAAATAACTTGGTTGTAAACAAACTCCCTCTACCTCATTACACCCCAAATTAGCCTGACAGACTCTATTAAACATCAATGATAGAAGACCCCTGGGGGTCCTAAGGTTAAATGCCCACTATTATAAAAACTCAGAAGGTGCCCTTTCAGTTGTGCACCTCCATTTTGAATGGTGACAGACTAATTGCTTTCCCTTAAGTCACTGCACGAAGGATGGTTCTTTATTTTGTATTCGTGTGATTGTGTGTCAATCATGGCCTTTCTTCAGCTTTAATATTTAACATAATGTAACAGAATCAGTTTTAATGAGGTTCAGTAGGTCTTAATTGATCAAAAGTACATCACTAAATCTTAACTAAAACATACTGAACAATATTTAAGATATGTCAGCGAAGTCCAGTGCGATTGGTCAGGCTCCAAATAGTAAGTGGAACACCCATGATAAAAAGTCAACTTTTATTACAATCTTTTGGGTTTCTGCATTCATATTGACAATGCTGTTTTAGATATAAAGTACCCTGGTTTATATATATATATATATATATATATATATATATATATATATATATATATATATATATATATATATATATATATATATATATATAATATTTTATTTGGGACATTATTGTTGACATTATAAAAATAAAATAAATCCCTTGTCTTAACCATGGTGAATTTGGAAGGCAGAATAACAAAATATGTTACACAAGGAGGTTAATTATGATTAGCTCACTTAAAAAGCAACATGCACTAAATTTAGATAAAATTCTGAATGTAAACTAATAATAATATATTGTGTGTGTGTGTGTGTGTGTGTGTGTGTGTGTGTGTGTGTGTGTGTGTGTGTGTGTGTGTGTGTGTTTTGCAGTGAATTTGTTTTTTGCTGTTCAAATTTTTCAGTTAAAAAGTACAGAAAGGTATGGTGTTGAATCCCTTATAATAGCCATATCATGAATAAAGTTTCTGCAAACATGTATACAGTATAAAAATAGGGATTCATCAAAATCTAAAGAAAATGTACATAACACATTTAAGCAAAATCTACAGGAATACAAAAAAAATAAAACTATGGACAAGATAAGATGTATCAACGCCTTTACACAGAAAAGCAATGTGTTCCATTACAGTCTTCAAACCATGTAACAAACATTTTAGGACTCAAAGGTAAATGTACATTGTTTGTTACTTGTTATGTAACATCGACAGTTTTTCTTTCTCAGAAAATTTAACAAATACCTGGATGAATCAGGAATCCGAAATCCAAAGTAGCATCATAGATACCACATGTTGCGATGACCAAAAACACCAGTTGTGATGAGGTCTTCAAATTACTCCCTCCTTATAGTGGATGATGCAATGTGTGGGGGAAGTTTAATCAAAATCATTAAACTAAATAAACAAAAGCAAAACTGGTTAACAAAAAAACCCCCAAAAAAACAAACAACGGGGGTCTCAATCTGCTATTCAAGCAGCTTTCCATAAACCCTGGGCCAAATTATTTTACCAGCTGTGCTTGTGGCCTGAAACTCTGTTGTGCTATGCTTCCATTCTCAAGAGCAATCTTACTATCGAGGTACTTGTGGTCTGAATAATGTTGTTTTGAGACAACAGTGCCTCCTGAGATAGACATAGGGATGAGCAGAGACAACGTTTCATAAAAAAACAAAGCAATTTTGCTAACACTTCAGTTGAGGTATCAGTTATAAGTGGTTATAAGCAATCTATAAATAGGTTATTAGCTATACTATTAACAATTGTAAAGTATAATTAGAAATAATACCTCTGTTATACTACACTTTTGCAATTTATTTAGCTATAACATGTTATAAAAAAGGGTGTAACATAGATTATAACAGTATTTATAATTAGGCTTGCTACTTTTTGATATTAATCGGTAAAGCTTGTTAAATGTACATACTGTACGTGACTATTGACAATTGCCTCACAAACCCGGTAGATGTAGTTATCCCTACTTTAAAGCCATTATCTAGTTTAGTCACTGTTTACATTACTTTTAGGTGAGAGCTCAGTAACTTTATTGTAGCAAAATGCTGTAGCCCTGCTTATTAAGCGACCATGGGCCTTACTTTCAAAGGGGCAAAATGAAAACTAGGTCTCAAAGTGAAAAATTTATGTAATTAAATCCTTCTTTATATTGTGGGTTCAGCAGGTGGATACATGACACATGTATAAAATCCTTTTGAAGGGCTGTAACAGAAATATAATGATTCTTGGTTGTAAATCTCCCTCCTGACCTGCGAGGGCGCTAAGCAGCGAGAACAGAGTTCCGTGAACGGGCTGGTCTGACAGTTCTTTCCCAGGGTTCAAGGGAAGTTGGCCAGCCTGGAAGGGGGCGAGACTCTGTTACAATAATGCATTGACCCAGAAGGGAAACGACGTGGCAGACGTAGATTGGATATATGTCTGTCAGTAATTTGCCTTGTTTGTGAATTGCCAGATGGCGGCTAACACGTTTCCGGAGCGGTCGCCTTGGGCCAGCACAAAGCTAGAACAACACTTCACCACTGTCACGAAATAAACTTACCCACCATGAGCACTACTGCACGCACCCAGGACTGCTGACCGTGTACGTATTACGTGGGGCAGATATTATTGTTTATTATTTGGGACTGTGCAGTACACATTATTGTGTATTGCCAGGGGATTATTGTTTGATCGCCAGACCTGGAAACTATAAATAAAATCCTTTCCAAGCCGGATTACAATTATCTCTGTCTGCTTCATTCACACACTGCATTACTCCGACACCTGCATCCACTCAGCTATTTTGTAACAAGGACATATGTTCCATATATTATGTTTAAATAGCATTCTTTCATGCAAATAGTGATGTTATCAAGCTAGTACAGTATATAATTACAATTAGTAATTTTTTTTTCCTGCCAAATGACCACAAACTTGGGATCTTCAGAAGCAAAATTGATATTAGCAATCTTTTTTCTTTAATTTAACGATTTTATGAAAAAGAAACACAACAGGTAAGACAAATGAATGTCATATCTAAAGAACCAACAATGCTTAACAAATATAACTTAATGAATATAACAAATGTAATTGTTTAAAAATATGAACACATACGATACTTACTAATATTACAAACCACCTGTGGCTTAAAAACAACAGTTCATCATAGAAGCCTGAAACTCCAAATCCTTAAATGTATACATTAATTTAAGCCTTAAGTAAAAATCAATTTACCTTCCTGCTTGTCTCCATGATGCAGAGCTCACCAAGCGGCAGAACACAGGAATATACCCTAGCAAGTGTCCTGAGGCATCAGATGACTCTTAATGGTTAGGTATTGGGTTAAAGTTAGGTTTTAGGGCAGGGGTTGCTTAAGCTTAGTGTTGGGGTTGGGTTAGGGACAGGGTGGCTTGATTGCCAAGCTCTGGAAGTGAAAGGTGGGAGTGTTTTGGCAAATGCCTGCGCCTCAGGACACATAGCACACATCTGATTAAAATCTAAAATAAAATAACTCCCTCTCTATAATGCACATATAGTGAAGAGCAAAAATAATATTAATGAGCTTTGACACTATTTTGCATTTAAATAAAACCTAAGCCTGCACACACATGGCCGTTTTAATTCAGGCAGAAATTTAAAAAAAAAAAAATGCTCTCTCTCTCTATATATATATTAGGGCTGTCAAACAATTAAAAAAATGAATAGCGAGAAAAAATGTATCTTACTTAATCTCGGTTTTGATCGCATATTACATTGATACAATTACTACATCCATCTAATTTAAATTAGTTTTTTTACTGGTGCTATTATTATTATCATTAACTGTAAATAAAATTGTTTAAAATGTATTTATTTATGTATTTATTTAACCAGTAAATATACCCATTGAGACCGTCACCAAAATTTACTAGGGGCATTGATTTAGAAATTACAAATACAACCAACACAATAAAACGTGCGGTTAAAGCTTGATCAGCAGCACACAGATCAGAAAACAGAAGACATGGGAGATCTATTTTTAAATGTGATTGTGGAGTGAAATAAATTAGTTTTTCTTTTTAATAAAATTATAAATCTGTAGTTACAGTAAGTACTTCTAGGCGTCTTTCTGTCCAGTGAGCCGTCAGAACATTTAAAAAAAAAATCCCATTAATTTTTAGTGCTCCATTACGCGGTTCACTTTCTATTTAAACAATAACTGCACTCAGACACTCAATTCAATGCTGCCGCGGCTGGGTTTGAACTACTGTGTGCCGAAAGGCTCAAGACACATATATATATATATATATATATCACTAGCTCCCTGGCTCAGCTTGTCCCAACCTACATGAGGTTGGGTGTATGTCAGTAAAATGACTGGTATCAGCAATGATTTTACACTAATTTTGTGGATGCTTTTCCGTTTACATATTCTTCATTTCCCCTTCTTTACAACCTCAACAAAAGTGCTTCTGAATATTTCTGCCTATCGTCTTTCACCTTAAATGAGGAGCTACACTAAACATGCACAGGGCAGCTGTTTTGGGTGAAATTGCCCCTCTGGAATGATCAGCGAATGCACTTGGCTTTTTGAGAAGGTCCAGTCAGGAGATTTTGCTGTGATGAACAGAGCCCACTCTCACACCTGCAACCTGAGATGATGGAGGTTCCCCCTCTCTTGCCTATTTAAATTAATCCAGATGGCTGGCACAAACAGAGGGAGCACGCATCCTGGAAAAGTGCCTTGAGGCATTCTGCTGTATTCCTCAAACCAAGTTGTCCTCAAGATGCCTGTGTTATTTCTTAATCCATGATCACTCCTTTTGGGGTTTTTAGTACTTTCCTCAAGGAAAATGTCACAGATGCATCAGCTGTTGAAGCAAAGGTAGTCTGAAATGCAACATTTATTGATGGAAAGGTTCTACAAGATTTTCAAATGTTAAATTGCAGGGCAATATTTAATTCACCCACAAATCTGATGGTCAACAGTTTTTAAAACTGAGATCAAATATACTTCATCTCAATTGAGAAAAGTAATGCTCCTTTCTATGACCTACTGGAAGGCATCTCTATTTTTGCAGGGCAAAAAATAAAAATAGAATAATTGTGTCTCAATTGACATTTCATTATCAATTTACAGCTAAAAAGCTATCAGCTATTTATGCATCCACTAAATGTGAAAGCATTATGTACAATTAAAATCACATAACTTTAAATTGATAATTTACATCTGATTTACATCAAATAATATATATATTATATATATATATATATATATATATAATATATATAATATATATATATCTATATATATATATATATATATATATATATATAGTTGGACAGACCCCTGTTTTCTACAAAGACCCCTCTTTTATTAGTCCTTTACGTAATTTAGGTTATGGGTCTCGAACAGTCTTATTTCTTTAGTCGGTTAGTAAATTCAACATGATTAGAGGCAGTCCATGAGCACATAAAACCATGTATTGCAGTAAAATAATATACTATCACTTTAAGAGGCTGTTCTGTAATGCAGTTTTTCCACTGTTTCCATGGTAACCAAATCTAATGGTAACCTTATCTAAGCTACAGTAACAGCACTATAGCTGCTGCGGTCACACTGTCTGTGTAAAATACATTTTTGAATCACAATAGATTGTGGAGAGAAAATGTCAACCATAATTGAAAATCCAATCAAAACAAATCGAAATTGCTGACAATTTTGGGCACATTTATGGCTGTTAATGCGTTATGCAGGCAGTACTGTAAATGACAGCCCTGTGCTTTAGAAAATACCAGCATGGATGTCCATCCATGTGTCTTTCCATTTATGTAATTTGTGATTGGTATCATAAGGCATGTTGACTCCTGCTTATCAGGAGATGCATCCTCTGGAAGAAACTGAACGAGCCTGCAGGGCCGGTGGGGCCACAGGTGGGGAGGAAAGATGTGGTGTTTGGATTCAAGGGGAAAAGACGACAGAAAGCAGGGCATTAATAGAAAAAGGAAGGAGCCCCAGTAAATAACATCAGACCAACAACTTGAGCCAGACAATTAGGCTTGTAGCCAAAGGATTTGATGTGTGTGTTACGGATAAACAGGACGTTACAGCATGGCACCATGGTGGGTTAAAACTTCTACTGTTAAAATATCTGTTTAGTCCAGTTCAGCATTATTAAACTGGAGATTGAATACTGGTCCTCAGCAGAGCTTCTTGCACTGGCATAAAATTCTCTAAGTGTTGTTGAGAGCTTTTGGACTTATTTCCATAAAATTAATGTCATTATTTTTTTCTTTAAGTATATTAACCAGCCCATGCTGTAGTTTTATTTTTCAATCTTTGTTTTCTTCTTTTTCGTGTAGCTGTTCCTAATCTACTGTTATTTCACTTATTTATTTTTTCAGATGGACTGCTGTCTTCCCTCTGAAAGATAGAGTTGTACCAGTTATGTGGATTTTCATGCCCAAATATATTAAAGGAAATTGGCAGTGGTTTTGTAACTAATAACAAATAAAACGTCAGTTTGTCGTGGAATTTCGAATGTAGTGGTGTGTAGTGATTTATTTAGTGTGACGCGACCCATTGGTATGCAAGCCATGGTATGTATATATATATATATATATATATATATATATATATATATATATATATATATATATATATATATATATATATATATTTTTATGTTAAATTTAAATTAATCCCTAACTGTAAATATTTGTAAACTTATGGTAACTATGTTTTAGATAATTAATATCTTAAATTAAATCCATTGTTTTTTTGTATTATTATGAAAACTAAGTTCAACGATATCTGTCAGTGTTCTGCTGTACATCACCCACTGAGACCAGGTCTTTTGACCTGGTGTGTGTCTTGAACAAACACAAATGTGAACCACTCGTGAAGCGAACGAAACGCTTGTCGTAAGCATTTTACTTGTTGTCTTTTTATTTCCAAACTTTCTGTATTTGTTTTGTGTCTGTGTCGTGACAGCACCTTGGCCAAAAAACAAAACGGGCTACACAGACAAACACGGTGAGCTGATATTTTAACTATTATTATTATTGTTACCTCCGTCTCCAATCCTGTTCTCCACTCACCGAACACACAACCCTGAGTGAAAAACATACTGCTTTTATACAGCTGTACCGAGACTCGATTGCTAATTAATCATTCATTTGGAGTCTCAGTACAACTGCACGTGAATCAATGAAGTGCAATTTCCCATGCTCACATATTATTACATTTTACCTGCAAGTGCTGTGCAATCCTCGTGCCTAAATACAAATATACATTTTAAACATGCTTGTGCTCGTAACCCATATTATATCATGTGTATCAATGACTATACACCAACATTAACACACTACATACAATATAAAACACAAATAAATAGCACAAGGGCGGGGCACTTTGCCACAAGATGTAATTGGTATTTGTGGGTTTTCTGTGAGTGTATTTTTTATTTTTTTTTCAAAATTATTTGTCTCGCTTCCTTGTTTGGTGCTCCCACAGGTAAAGCATGATTGTAAACCTTCATAGAGACAGATTTGTTAAAAGTGCCTAAAAAACATAAATTGTGGGTGTTGTCTTACTGAATCTATTAATTTTTATAATACATGGATATTAATATTTGTAATAAAAATATTAAATAATTAATTTAAATAATGTCCCTTCCCTCTTCAGTTTCTCTGAGATATAAATGTACCAGCTTTACATCACATTTAATTTATTAATGTATTATTTTTTTTTTAATTTAGTCGTTGCCAATTACTTTTGTTATTTTCTCCCTATTTGAAATGCCCAGTTATTATTTAGACTCAGCTCACCGCTACCACCCCTGTGCTGACTCGGGAGCGGCGAAGACGAACACACGCTGTCCCCTGAAGTGTGTGCTGTCGGCCGACCGCTTCTTTGCACACTGCGTATTCACCATGCAGCCACCCAGGAGCTACAGCGTAGGAGGACAATGCAGCTCCTGGGCAGCTAACAGGCAAGCCCACAGGCGCCCAACGAGACTTCAGGGGTCGCTGGTGCGCGGTGAGCTGAGGACACCCTGGCTGACCTAATCCCCCCCCCAGGCTATAGTGTGCATCCTGCATTCACGCAGAGTGCCTTTACTAGATGCTTCACTCGGAAACCCTCCATTACATTTTATTTTTAATGCATTCTTATTTTGTTTATCACTATTGAACATTTCTCTACTGTGGGTGTTGTCGAGTGATTAAAAATGAGACATTCTGTGTTTGAATTGAAAGTCTTGAGGAGTCGAATGGGTCAAAGTATATTTTCCTCTAGAGGAATTATAACATTTTGACATCACTACTGTGCTATTATGCCTTTTTTTAAATGGCTCAGGATGCAAATATAGCCTTCATCCATGTTTTATATATATATATATATATATATATATATATATATATATATATATATATATATATATATATATATATATATATATATATCAGAAAATATCAGAAAACTGCAACATTATGAGACAGGCTGTCATTTGTACATCAAATGCTACATCACACAAGTGCCTTTGGTTGTCTTCTTCCTTTGCAATGCACCCAGGAAATACAGTAAAAGAATAATATGAATAAAATAATCAGTGATCAGTAATGTAGTAAAATGGTTGTATTCATGTAGATCAAACATGGCAGACAGTTGTTGGCTGGCACTGTGATTTGATAATGTTAATTGTAACATACCATGCTTTGTAAATGGGTAGATAAGTGTCAGAACAAGTGCTTTTTGAGTTTTTGCTTTATAAAAAAAGAAAAAAAAATTTTTTGGCCAATGTATTTTGCAGAGATATGTACAGCTAATCCCCATCATCATAATGTGCTCCAATAAACAGACAAGTAAACCCTAAAAAGATGCATGAGACAGAGACAGTTTGAGTGAAATGAAACAGAATAGCCATCCTTTAAGCGCTAACACAGATCCATTCACAAATATGGCATAATCAATCTAAAAGGGTCAATATTTAACTCATCATCACAAATGTGCCACATCCCCTTATAGCCTCTAAAGTGAGCTGTGAGAAAATTACATATCTATACCCTGGTGCCAGAGATGAGAGGCTGCATACCTCCTTCTGCTCTCCTCTGAAGACCTTTCTGTTTTTTATTGTCCTGGAGGCACATGTTCCACAGAGAGCCCTGACAGCTTCTGTTATCACTGCTTTCATTTGGGTGACAATAGCCCTCTTTCCAGAAATTACAACTTATTACACCTGTTTTTTTCCAGTCTGCTTTAAAAGCTGAGGAAATTTAGCTGTTGACCTTCTTCAGAAGTGGTGCATCCTGCTTATCAACTGACATCATGGATTGGCCCACTTATGGACAAAAATGAAGGAAGGAATTTGTGTGTCTTTTGAC